>NW_026968071.1:0-133527 GCF_028390025.1 Pseudophryne corroboree | reverse complement strand
GCCAATATCTCTCTTTTGCAAAGAGCTACGCATTGGAAAATTCAGGGCTATGTCGTGTAGATGATGGCCTAACAGGAGGCTTTAAAATTTTCTTTCTAGTGACCTTCGTTTGGGAGAAAAATGCAAAGGTACAAGACAGCTTGTCCTTGCCAATATCTCTCTTTTGCAAAGAGCTGCGCATTGGAAAATTCAGGGCTATGTCGTGTAGATGATGGCCTAACAGGAGGCTTTAAAATTTTAATTCTAGTGTCCTTCGTTTGGGAGAAAAATGCAAAGGTACAAGACAGCTTTTCCTTGCCAATATCTCTCTTTTGCAAAGAGCTGCGCATTGGAAAATTCATGGCTATGCCGTGTAGATGATGGTCTAAACAGGAGGCTTTAAAATTTTCTTTCTAGTGTCCTTCGTTTGGGAGAAAAATGCAAAGGTACAAGACAGCTTTTCCTTGCCAATATCTCTCTTTTGCAAAGAGCTGCGCATTGGAAAATTCAGGGCATTGTCGTGTAGATGATGGCCTAACAGGAGGCTTTAAAATTTTCTTTCTAGTGTCCTTCGTTTGGGAGAAAAATGCCAAGGTACAAGACAGCTTTTCCATGCCAATATCTCTCTTTTGCAAAGAGCTACGCATTGGAAAATTCAGGGCTATGTCGTGTAGATGATGGCCTAACAGGAGGCTTTAAAATTTTATTTCTAGTGACCTTCATTTGGGAGAAAAATGCAAAGGTACAAGACAGCTTTTCCTTGCCAATATCTCTCTTTTGCATAGAGCTGCGCATTGGAAAATTCAGGGCTATGTCGTGTAGATGATGGCCTAACAGGAGGCTTTAAAATTTTAATTCTAGCGTCCTTCGTTTGGGAGAAAAATGCAAAGGTGCAAGACAGCTTTTCCTTGCCAATATCTCTCTTTTGCAAAAAGCTACGCATTGGAAAATTCAGGGCTATGCCGTGTAGATGAAGCACTAACAGGAGGCTTTAAAATTTTCATTCTAGTGTCCTTCGTTTGGGAGAAAAATGCAAAGGTACAAGACAGCTTTTCCTTGCCAATATCTCTCTTTTGCAAAGAGCTGCGCATTGGAAAATTCAGGGCTATGTCGTGTAGATGATGGCCTAACAGGAGGCTTTAAAATTTTCTTTCTAGTGTCCTTCGTTTGGGAGAAAAATGCAAAGGTACAAGACAGCTTTTCCTTGCCAATATCTCTCTTTTGCAAAGAGCTGCGCATTGGAAAATTCAGGGCTATGTCGTGTAGATGATGGCCTAACAGGAGGCTTTAAAATTTTAATTCTAGTTTCCTTCGTTTGGGAGAAAAATGCAAAGGTACAAGATAGCTTTTCCTTGCCAATATCTCTCTTTTGCAAAGAGCTGCGCATTGGAAAATTCATGGCTATGCCGTGTAGATGATGGTCTAACAGGAGGCTTTAAAATTTTCTTTCTAGTGTCCTTCGTTTGGGAGAAAAATGCAATGGTACAAGACAGCTTTTCCTTGCCAATATCTCTCTTTTGCAAAGAGCTGCGCTTTGGAAAATTCAGGGCTATGTCGTGTAGATGATGGCCTAACAGGAGGCTTTAAAATTTTCTTTCTAGTGTCCTTCGTTTGGGAGAAAAATGCAAAGGTACAAGACAGCTTTTCCTTGCCAATATCTCTCGTTTGCAAAGAGCTGCGCATTGGAAAATTCAGGGCTATGTCGTGTAGATGATGGCCTAACAGGAGGCTTTAAAATTTTCTTTCTAGTGTCCTTCGTTTGGGAGAAAAATGCAAAGGTACAAGACAGCTTTTCCTTGCCAATATCTCTCTTTTGCAAAGAGCTGCGCATTGGAAAATTCAGGGCTATGTCGTGTAGATGATGGCCTAACAGGAGGCTTTAAAAGTTTCTTTCTAGTGTCCTTCGTTTGGGAAAAAAATGCAAAGGTACAAGACAGCTTTTCCTTGGCAATATCTCTCTTTTGCAAAGAGCTGCGCATTGGAAAATTCAGGGCTATGTCGTGTAGATGATGGCCTAACAGGAGGCTTTAAAATTTTAATTCTAGTGTCCTTCGTTTGGGAGAAAAATGCAAAGGTACAAGACAGCTTTTCCTTGCCAATATCTCTCTTTTGCAAAGAGCTGCGCATTGGAAAATTCAGGGCTATGTCGTGCAGATGATGGCCTAACAGGAGGCTTTAAAATTTTAATTCTAGTGTCCTTCGTTTGGGAGAAAAATGCAAAGGTACAAGACAGCTTTTCCTTGCCAATATCTCTCTTTTGCAAAGAGCTGCGCATTGGAAAATTCATGGCTATGCCGTGTAGATGATGGTCTAAACAGGAGACTTTAAAATTTTCTTTCTAGTGTCCTTCGTTTGGGAGAAAAATGCAAAGGTACAAGACAGCTTTTCCTTGCCAATATCTCTCTTTTGCAAAGAGCTGCGCATTGGAAAATTCAGGGCATTGTCGTGTAGATGATGGCCTAACAGGAGGCTTTAAAATTTTCTTTCTAGTGTCCTTCGTTTGGGAGAAAAATGCAAAGGTACAAGACAGCTTTTCCTTGCCAATATCTCTCTTTTGCAAAGAGCTACGCATTGGAAAATTCAGGGCTATGCCGTGTAGATGAAGCACTAACAGGAGGCTTTAAAATTTTCATTCTAGTGTCCTTCGTTTGGGAGAAAAATGCAAAGGTACAAGACAGCTTTTCCTTGCCAATATCTCTCTTTTGCAAAGAGCTGCGCATTGGAAAATTCAGGGCTATGTCGTGTAGATGATGGCCTAATAGGAGGCTTTAAAATTTTCTTTCTAGTGTCCTTCGTTTGGGAGAAAAATGCAAAGGTACAAGACAGCTTTTCCTTGCCAATATCTCTCTTTTGCAAAGAGCTACGCATTGGAAAATTCAGGGCTATGTCGTGTAGATGATGGCCTAACAGGAGGCTTTAAAATTTTCTTTCTAGTGTCCTTCGTTTGGGAGAAAAATGCAAAGGTACAAGACAGCTTTTCCTTGCCAATATCTC
Organism: Pseudophryne corroboree; assembly: GCF_028390025.1. Classification (NCBI taxonomy): domain Eukaryota; kingdom Metazoa; phylum Chordata; class Amphibia; order Anura; family Myobatrachidae; genus Pseudophryne; species Pseudophryne corroboree. Next base: position 130,554 of record NW_026968071.1, on the reverse strand, counting down.
TCTTTTGCAAAGAGCTGCGCATTGGAAAATTCAGGGCTATGTCGTGTAGATGATGGCCTAACAGGAGGCTTTAAAATTTTCTTTCTAGTGTCCTTCGTTTGGGAGAAAAATGCAAAGGTACAAGACAGCTTTTCCTTGCCAATATCTCTCTTTGCAAAGAGCTACGCATTGGAAAATTCAGGGCTATGTCGTGTAGATGATGGCCTAACAGGAGGCTTTAAAATTTTCTTTCTAGTGACCTTCGTTTGGGAGAAAAATGCAAAGGTACAAGACAGCTTTTCCTTGCCAATATCTCTCTTTTGCAAAGAGCTGCGCATTGGAAAATTCAGGGCTATGTCGTGCAGATGATGGCCTAACAGGAGGCTTTAAAATTTTAATTCTAGTGTCCTTCGTTTGGGAGAAAAATGCAAAGGTACAAGACAGCTTTTCCTTGCCAATATCTCTCTTTTGCAAAGAGCTGCGCATTGGAAAATTCATGGCTATGCCGTGTAGATGATGGTCTAACAGGAGGCTTTAAAATTTTCTTTCTAGTGTCCTTCGTTTGGGAGAAAAATGCAAAGGTACAAGACAGCTTTTCCTTGCCAATATCTCTCTTTTGCAAAGAGCTACGCATTGGAAAATTCAGGGCTATGTCGTGTAGATGATTGCCTAACAGAAGGCTTTAAAATTTTCTTTCTAGTGACCCTCGTTTGGGAGAAAAATGCAAAGGTACAAGACAGCTTTTCCTTGCCAATATCTCTCTTTTGCAAAGAGCTACGCATTGGAAAATTCAGGGCTATGTCGTGTAGATGATGGCCTAACAGGAGGCTTTAAAATTTTCTTTCTAGTGACCTTCGTTTGGGAGAAAAATGCAAAGGTACAAGACAGCTTGTCCTTGCCAATATCTCTCTTTTGCAAAGAGCTGCGCATTGGAAAATTCAGGGCTATGTCGTGTAGATGATGGCCTAACAGGAGGCTTTAAAATTTTAATTCTAGTGTCCTTCGTTTGGGAGAAAAATGCAAAGGTACAAGACAGCTTTTCCTTGCCAATATCTCTCTTTTGCAAAGAGCTGCGCATTGGAAAATTCATGGCTATGCCGTGTAGATGATGGTCTAAACAGGAGGCTTTAAAATTTTCTTTCTAGTGTCCTTCGTTTGGGAGAAAAATGCAAAGGTACAAGACAGCTTTTCCTTGCCAATATCTCTCTTTTGCAAAGAGCTGCGCATTGGAAAATTCAGGGCATTGTCGTGTAGATGATGGCCTAACAGGAGGCTTTAAAATTTTCTTTCTAGTGACCTTCGTTTGGGAGAAAAATGCAAAGGTACAAGACAGCTTTTCCTTGCCAATATCTCTCTTTTGCAAAGAGCTGCGCATTGGAAAATTCAGGGCTATGTCGTGTAGATGATGGCCTAACAGGAGGCTTTAAAATTTTCTTTCTAGTGTCCTTCGTTTGGGAGAAAAATGCAAAGGTACAAGACAGCTTTTCCATGCCAATATCTCTCTTTTGCAAAGAGCTACGCATTGGAAAATTCAGGGCTATGTCGTGTAGATGATGGCCTAACAGGAGGCTTTAAAATTTTATTTCTAGTGACCTTCATTTGGGAGAAAAATGCAAAGGTACAAGACAGCTTTTCCTTGCCAATATCTCTCTTTTGCATAGAGCTGCGCATTGGAAAATTCAGGGCTATGTCGTGTAGATGATGGCCTAACAGGAGGCTTTAAAATTTTAATTCTAGTGTCCTTCGTTTGGGAGAAAAATGCAAAGGTGCAAGACAGCTTTTCCTTGCCAATATCTCTCTTTTGCAAAAAGCTACGCATTGGAAAATTCAGGGCTATGCCGTGTAGATGAAGCACTAACAGGAGGCTTTAAAATTTTCATTCTAGTGTCCTTCGTTTGGGAGAAAAATGCAAAGGTACAAGACAGCTTTTCCTTGCCAATATCTCTCTTTTGCAAAGAGCTGCGCATTGGAAAATTCAGGGCTATGTCGTGTAGATGATGGCCTAACAGGAGGCTTTAAAATTTTAATTCTAGTTTCCTTCGTTTGGGAGAAAAATGCAAAGGTGCAAGACAGCTTTTCCTTGCCAATATCTCTCTTTTGCAAAGAGCTACGCATTGGAAAATTCAGGGCTATGCCGTGTAGATGAAGCACTAACAGGAGGCTTTAAAATTTTCATTCTAGTGTCCTTCGTTTGGGAGAAAAATGCAAAGGCACAAGATAGCTTTTCCTTGCCAATATCTGTCTTTTGCAAAGAGCTGCGCATTGGAAAATTCATGGCTATGCCGTGTAGATGATGGTCTAACAGGAGGCTTTAAAATTTTCTTTCTAGTGTCCTTCGTTTGGGAGAAAAATGCAAAGGTACAAGACAGCTTTTCCTTGCCAATATCTCTCTTTTGCATAGAGCTGCGCATTGGAAAATTCAGGGCTATGTCGTGTAGATGATGGCCTAACAGGAGGCTTTAAAATTTTCTTTCTAGTGTCCTTCGTTTGGGAGAAAAATGCAAAGGTGCAAGACAGCTTTTCCTTGCCAATATCTCTCTTTTGCAAAGAGCTACGCATTGGAAAATTCAGGGCTATGCCGTGTAGATGAAGCACTAACAGGAGGCTTTAAAATTTTCATTCTAGTGTCCTTCGTTTGGGAGAAAAATGCAAAGGTACAAGACAGCTTTTCCTTGCCAATATCTCTCTTTTGCAAAGAGCTGCGCATTGGAAAATTCAGGGCTATGTCGTGTAGATGATGGCCTAACAGGAGGCTTTAAAATTTTCTTTCTAGTGACCTTCGTTTGGGAGAAAAATGCAAAGGTACAAGACAGCTTTTCCTTGCCAATATCTCTCTTTTGCAAAGAGCTGCGCATTGGAAAATTCAGGGCTATGTCGTGCAGATGATGGCCTAACAGGAGGCTTTAAAATTTTAATTCTAGTGTCCTTCGTTTGGGAGAAAAATGCAAAGGTACAAGACAGCTTTTCCTTGCCAATATCTCTCTTTTGCAAAGAGCTGCGCATTGGAAAATTCATGGCTATGCCGTGTAGATGATGGTCTAACAGGAGGTTTTAAAATTTTCTTTCTAGTGTCCTTCGTTTGGGAGAAAAATGCAATGGTACAAGACAGCTTTACCTTGCCAATATCTCTCTTTTGCAAAGAGCTGCGCATTGGAAAATTCAGGGCTATGTCGTGTAGATGATGGCCTAACAGGAGGCTTTAAAATTTTCTTTCTAGTGACCTTCGTTTGGGAGAAAAATGCAAAGGTACAAGACAGCTTTTCCTTGCCAATATCTCTCTTTTGCAAAGAGCTGCGCATTGGAAAATTCAGGGCTATGTCGTGCAGATGATGGCCTAACAGGAGGCTTTAAAATTTTAATTCTAGTGTCCTTCGTTTGGGAGAAAAATGCAAAGGTACAAGACAGCTTTTCCTTGCCAATATCTCTCTTTTGCAAAGAGCTGCGCATTGGAAAATTCATGGCTATGCCGTGTAGATGATGGTCTAACAGGAGGTTTTAAAATTTTCTTTCTAGTGTCCTTCGTTTGGGAGAAAAATGCAATGGTACAAGACAGCTTTACCTTGCCAATATCTCTCTTTTGCAAAGAGCTGCGCATTGGGAAATTCAGGGCTATGTCGTGTAGATGATGGCCTAACAGGAGGCTTTAAAATTTTCTTTCTAGTGTCCTTAGTTTGGGAGAAAAATGCAAAGGTACAAGACAGCTTTTCCTTGCCAATATCTCTCTTTTGCAAAGAGCTACGCATTGGAAAATTCAGGGCTATGTCGTGTAGATGATGGCCTAACAGGAGGCTTTAAAATTTTCTTTCTAGTGACCTTCGTTTGGGAGAAAAATGCAAAGGTACAAGACAGCTTGTCCTTGCCAATATCTCTCTTTTGCAAAGAGTTGCGCATTGGAAAATTCAGGGCTATGTCGTGTAGATGATGGCCTAACAGGAGGCTTTAAAATTTTAATTCTAGTGTCCTTCGTTTGGGAGAAAAATGCAAAGGTACAAGACAGCTTTTCCTTGCCAATATCTCTCTTTTGCAAAGAGCTGCGCATTGGAAAATTCATGACTATGCCGTGTAGATGATGGTCTAAACAGGAGACTTTAAAATTTTCTTTCTAGTGTCCTTCGTTTGGGAGAAAAATGCAAAGGTACAAGACAGCTTTTCCTTGCCAATATCTCTCTTTTGCAAAGAGCTGCGCATTGGAAAATTCAGGGCATTGTCGTGTAGATGATGGCCTAACAGGAGGCTTTAAAATTTTCTTTCTAGTGACCTTCGTTTGGGAGAAAAATGCAAAGGTACAAGACAGCTTTTCCTTGCCAATATCTCTCTTTTGCAAAGAGCTACGCATTGGAAAATTCAGGGCTATGTCGTGTAGATGATGGCCTAACAGGAGGCTTTAAAATTTCTTTCTAGTGACCTTCGTTTGGGAGAAAAATGCAAAGGTACAAGACAGCTTTTCCTTGCCAATATCTCTCTTTTGCAAAGAGCTGCGCATTGCAAAATTCATGGCTATGTCGTGTAGATGATGGCCTAACAGGAGGCTTTAAAATTTTCTTTCTAGTGACCTTCGTTTGGGAGAAAAATGCAATGGTACAAGACAGCTTTTCCTTGCCAATATCTCTCTTTTGCAAAGAGCTGCGCATTGGAAAATTCAGGGCTATGTCGTGTAGATGATGGCCTAACAGGAGGCTTTAAAATTTTAATTCTAGTGTCCTTCGTTTGGGAGAAAAATGCAAAGGTACAAGACAGCTTTTCCTTGCCAATATCTCTCTTTTGCAAAGAGCTACGCATTGGAAAATTCAGGGCTATGTCGTGTAGATGATGGCCTAACAGGAGGCTTTAAAATTTTAATTCTAGTGTCCTTCGTTTGGGAGAAAAATGCAAAGGTACAAGACAGCTTTTCCTTGCCAATATCTCTCTTTTGCAAAGAGCTGCGCATTGGAAAATTCATGGCTATGCCGTGTAGATGATGGTCTAAACAGGAGGCTTTAAAATTTTCTTTCTAGTGTCCTTCGTTTGGGAGAAAAATGCAAAGGTACAAGACAGCTTTTCCTTGCCAATATCTCTCTTTTGCAAAGAGCTGCGCATTGCAAAATTCAGGGCTATGTCGTGTAGATGATGGCCTAACAGGAGGCTTTAAAATTTTCTTTCTAGTGTCCTTCGTTTGGGAGAAAAATGCAAAGGTACAAGACAGCTTTTCCTTGCCAATATCTCTCTTTTGCAAAGAGCTGCGCATTGGAAAAATCAGGGCTATGTCGTGTAGATGATGGCCTAACAGGAGGCTTTAAAATTTTCTTTCTAGTGTCCTTCGTTTGGGAGAAAAATGCAAAGGTACAAGACAGCTTTTCCTTGCCAATATCTCTCTTTTGCAAAGAGCTGCGCATTGGAAAATTCATGGCTATGCCGTGTAGATGATGGTCTAAACAGGAGGCTTTAAAATTTTCTTTCTAGTGTCCTTCGTTTGGGAGAAAAATGCAAAGGTACAAGACAGCTTTTCCTTGCCAATATCTCTCTTTTGCAAAGAGCTGCGCATTGGACAATTCAGGGCATTGTCGTGTAGATGATGGCCTAACAGGAGGCTTTAAAATTTTGTTTCTAGTGACCTTCGTTTGGGAGAAAAATGCAAAGGTACAAGACAGCTTTTCCTTGCCAATATCTCTCTTTTGCAAAGAGCTGCGCATTGGAAAATGGCCTAACAGGAGGCTTTAAAATTTTAATTCTAGTGTCCTTCGTTTGGGAGAAAAATGCAAAGGTACAAGACAGCTTTTCCTTGCCAATATCTCTCTTTTGCAAAGAGCTGCGCATTGCAAAATTCATGGCTATGTCGTGTAGATGATGGCCTAACAGGAGGCTTTAAAATTTTAATTCTAGTGTCCTTCGTTTGGGAGAAAAATGCAAAGGTACAAGACTGCTTTTCCTTGCCAATATCTCTCTTTTGCAAAGAGCTGCGCATTGGAAAATTCATGGCTATGCCGTGTAGATGATGGTCTAAACAGGAGGCTTTAAAATTTTCTTTCTAGTGTCCTTCGTTTGGGAGAAAAATGCAAAGGTACAAGACAGCTTTTCCTTGCCGATATCTCTCTTTTGCAAAGAGCTGCGCATTGGAAAAATCGGGGCTATGTCGTGTAGATGATGGCCTAACCGGAGGCTTTAAAATTTTCTTTCTAGTGTCCTTCGTTTGGGAGAAAAATGCAAAGGTACAAGACAGCTTTTCCTTGCCAATATCTCTCTTTTGCAAAGAGCTACGCATTGGAAAATTCAGGGCTATGTCGTGTAGATGATGGCCTAGCAGGAGGCTTTAAAATTTTAATTCTAGTGTCCTTCGTTTGGGAAAAAAATGCAAAGGTACAAGACAGCTTTTCCTTGCCAATATCTCTCTTTTGCAAAGAGCTGCGCATTGGAAAATTCATGGCTATGCCGTGTAGATGATGGTCTAAACAGGAGGCTTTAAAATTTTCTTTCTAGTGTCCTTCGTTTGGGAGAAAAATGCAAAGGTACAAGACAGCTTTTCCTTGCCAATATCTCTCTTTTGCAAAGAGCTACGCATTGGAAAATTCAGGGCTATGTCGTGTAGATGATGGCCTAGCAGGAGGCTTTAAAATTTTAATTCTAGTGTCCTTCGTTTGGGAAAAAAATGCAAAGGTACAAGACAGCTTTTCCTTGCCAATATCTCTCTTTTGCAAAGAGCTGCGCATTGGAAAATTCATGGCTATGCCGTGTAGATGATGGTCTAAACAGGAGGCTTTAAAATTTTCTTTCTAGTGTCCTTCGTTTGGGAGAAAAATGCAAAGGTACAAGACAGCTTTTCCTTGCCAATATCTCTCTTTTGCAAAGAGCTACGCATTGGAAAATTCAGGGCTATGTCGTGTAGATGATGGCCTAACAGGAGGCTTTAAAATTTCTTTCTAGTGACCTTCGTTTGGGAGAAAAATGCAAAGGTACAAGACAGCTTTTCCTTGCCAATATCTCTCTTTTGCAAAGAGCTGCGCATTGCAAAATTCATGGCTATGTCGTGTAGATGATGGCCTAACAGGAGGCTTTAAAATTTTCTTTCTAGTGACCTTCGTTTGGGAGAAAAATGCAATGGTACAAGACAGCTTTTCCTTGCCAATATCTCTCTTTTGCAAAGAGCTGCGCATTGGAAAATTCAGGGCTATGTCGTGTAGATGATGGCCTAACAGGAGGCTTTAAAATTTTAATTCTAGTGTCCTTCGTTTGGGAGAAAAATGCAAAGGTACAAGACAGCTTTTCCTTGCCAATATCTCTCTTTTGCAAAGAGCTACGCATTGGAAAATTCAGGGCTATGTCGTGTAGATGATGGCCTAACAGGAGGCTTTAAAATTTTAATTCTAGTGTCCTTCGTTTGGGAGAAAAATGCAAAGGTACAAGACAGCTTTTCCTTGCCAATATCTCTCTTTTGCAAAGAGCTGCGCATTGGAAAATTCATGGCTATGCCGTGTAGATGATGGTCTAAACAGGAGGCTTTAAAATTTTCTTTCTAGTGTCCTTCGTTTGGGAGAAAAATGCAAAGGTACAAGACAGCTTTTCCTTGCCAATATCTCTCTTTTGCAAAGAGCTGCGCATTGCAAAATTCAGGGCTATGTCGTGTAGATGATGGCCTAACAGGAGGCTTTAAAATTTTCTTTCTAGTGTCCTTCGTTTGGGAGAAAAATGCAAAGGTACAAGACAGCTTTTCCTTGCCAATATCTCTCTTTTGCAAAGAGCTGCGCATTGGAAAAATCAGGGCTATGTCGTGTAGATGATGGCCTAACAGGAGGCTTTAAAATTTTCTTTCTAGTGTCCTTCGTTTGGGAGAAAAATGCAAAGGTACAAGACAGCTTTTCCTTGCCAATATCTCTCTTTTGCAAAGAGCTGCGCATTGGAAAATTCATGGCTATGCCGTGTAGATGATGGTCTAAACAGGAGGCTTTAAAATTTTCTTTCTAGTGTCCTTCGTTTGGGAGAAAAATGCAAAGGTACAAGACAGCTTTTCCTTGCCAATATCTCTCTTTTGCAAAGAGCTGCGCATTGGACAATTCAGGGCATTGTCGTGTAGATGATGGCCTAACAGGAGGCTTTAAAATTTTGTTTCTAGTGACCTTCGTTTGGGAGAAAAATGCAAAGGTACAAGACAGCTTTTCCTTGCCAATATCTCTCTTTTGCAAAGAGCTGCGCATTGGAAAATGGCCTAACAGGAGGCTTTAAAATTTTAATTCTAGTGTCCTTCGTTTGGGAGAAAAATGCAAAGGTACAAGACAGCTTTTCCTTGCCAATATCTCTCTTTTGCAAAGAGCTGCGCATTGCAAAATTCATGGCTATGTCGTGTAGATGATGGCCTAACAGGAGGCTTTAAAATTTTAATTCTAGTGTCCTTCGTTTGGGAGAAAAATGCAAAGGTACAAGACTGCTTTTCCTTGCCAATATCTCTCTTTTGCAAAGAGCTGCGCATTGGAAAATTCATGGCTATGCCGTGTAGATGATGGTCTAAACAGGAGGCTTTAAAATTTTCTTTCTAGTGTCCTTCGTTTGGGAGAAAAATGCAAAGGTACAAGACAGCTTTTCCTTGCCGATATCTCTCTTTTGCAAAGAGCTGCGCATTGGAAAAATCGGGGCTATGTCGTGTAGATGATGGCCTAACCGGAGGCTTTAAAATTTTCTTTCTAGTGTCCTTCGTTTGGGAGAAAAATGCAAAGGTACAAGACAGCTTTTCCTTGCCAATATCTCTCTTTTGCAAAGAGCTACGCATTGGAAAATTCAGGGCTATGTCGTGTAGATGATGGCCTAGCAGGAGGCTTTAAAATTTTAATTCTAGTGTCCTTCGTTTGGGAAAAAAATGCAAAGGTACAAGACAGCTTTTCCTTGCCAATATCTCTCTTTTGCAAAGAGCTGCGCATTGGAAAATTCATGGCTATGCCGTGTAGATGATGGTCTAAACAGGAGGCTTTAAAATTTTCTTTCTAGTGTCCTTCGTTTGGGAGAAAAATGCAAAGGTACAAGACAGCTTTTCCTTGCCAATATCTCTCTTTTGCAAAGAGCTACGCATTGGAAAATTCAGGGCTATGTCGTGTAGATGATGGCCTAGCAGGAGGCTTTAAAATTTTAATTCTAGTGTCCTTCGTTTGGGAAAAAAATGCAAAGGTACAAGACAGCTTTTCCTTGCCAATATCTCTCTTTTGCAAAGAGCTGCGCATTGGAAAATTCATGGCTATGCCGTGTAGATGATGGTCTAAACAGGAGGCTTTAAAATTTTCTTTCTAGTGTCCTTCGTTTGGGAGAAAAATGCAAAGGTACAAGACAGCTTTTCCTTGCCAATATCTCTCTTTTGCAAAGAGCTACGCATTGGAAAATTCAGGGCTATGTCGTGTAGATGATGGCTTAACAGGAGGCTTTAAAATTTTCTTTCTAGTGTCCTTCGTTTGGGAGAAAAATGCAATGGTACAAGAAAGCTTTTCCTTGCCAATATCTCTCTTTTGCAAAGAGCTGCGCATTGGAAAATTCAGGGCTATGTCGTGTAGATGATGGCCTAACAGGAGGCTTTAAAAGTTTCTTTCTAGTGTCCTTCGTTTGGGAGAAAAATGCAAAGGTACATGACAGCTTTTCCTTGCCAATATCTCTCTTTTGCAAAGAGCTGCGCATTGGAAAATTCAGGGCTATGTCGTGTAGATGATGGCCTAACAGGAGGCTTTAAATTTTTCTTTCTAGTGTCCTTCGTTTGGGAGAAAAATGCAAAGGTACAAGACAGCTTTTCCTTGCCAATATCTCTCTTTTGCAAAGAGCTACGCATTGGAAAATTCAGGGCTATGTCGTGTAGATGATGGCCTAACAGGAGGCTTTAAAATTTTAATTCTAGTGTCCTTCGTTTGGGAGAAAAATGCAAAGGTACAAGACAGCTTTTCCTTGCCAATATCTCTCTTTTGCAAAGAGCTACGCATTGGAAAATTCAGGGCTATGTCGTGTAGATGATGGCCTAACAGGAGGCTTTAAAATTTTCTTTCTAGTGTCCTTCGTTTGGGAGAAAAATGCAAAGGTACAAGACAGCTTTTCCTTGCCAATATCTCTCTTTTGCAAAGAGCTGCGCATTGGAAAATTCATGGCTATGCCGTGTAGATGATGGTCTAAACAGGAGGCTTTAAAATTTTCTTTCTAGTGTCCTTCGTTTGGGAGAAAAATGCAAAGGTACAAGACAGCTTTTCCTTGCCAATATCTCTCTTTTGCAAAGAGCTGCGCATTGGACAATTCAGGGCATTGTCGTGTAGATGATGGCCTAACAGGAGGCTTTAAAATTTTGTTTCTAGTGACCTTCGTTTGGGAGAAAAATGCAAAGGTACAAGACAGCTTTTCCTTGCCAATATCTCTCTTTTGCAAAGAGCTGCGCATTGGAAAATTCAGGGCTATGTCGTGTAGATGATGGCCTAATAGGAGGCTTTAAAATTTTCTTTCTAGTGTCCTTCGTTTGGGAGAAAAATGCAAAGGTACAAGACAGCTTTTCCTTGCCAATATCTCTCTTTTGCAAAGAGCTACGCATTGGAAAATTCAGGGCTATGTCGTGTAGATGATGGCCTAACAGGAGGCTTTAAAATTTTCTTTCTAGTGTCCTTCGTTTGGGAGAAAAATGCAAAGGTACAAGACAGCTTTTCCTTGCCAATATCTCTCTTTTGCAAAGAGCTGCGCATTGGAAAATTCATGGCTATGCCGTGTAGATGATGGTCTAAACAGGAGGCTTTAAAATTTTCTTTCTAGTGTCCTTCGTTTGGGAGAAAAATGCAAAGGTACAAGACAGCTTTTCCTTGCCAATATCTCTCTTTTGCAAAGAGCTGCGCATTGGACAATTCAGGGCATTGTCGTGTAGATGATGGCCTAACAGGAGGCTTTAAAATTTTGTTTCTAGTGACCTTCGTTTGGGAGAAAAATGCAAAGGTACAAGACAGCTTTTCCTTGCCAATATCTCTCTTTTGCAAAGAGCTGCGCATTGGAAAATGGCCTAACAGGAGGCTTTAAAATTTTAATTCTAGTGTCCTTCGTTTGGGAGAAAAATGCAAAGGTACAAGACAGCTTTTCCTTGCCAATATCTCTCTTTTGCAAAGAGCTGCGCATTGCAAAATTCATGGCTATGTCGTGTAGATGATGGCCTAACAGGAGGCTTTAAAATTTTAATTCTAGTGTCCTTCGTTTGGGAGAAAAATGCAAAGGTACAAGACTGCTTTTCCTTGCCAATATCTCTCTTTTGCAAAGAGCTGCGCATTGGAAAATTCATGGCTATGCCGTGTAGATGATGGTCTAAACAGGAGGCTTTAAAATTTTCTTTCTAGTGTCCTTCGTTTGGGAGAAAAATGCAAAGGTACAAGACAGCTTTTCCTTGCCGATATCTCTCTTTTGCAAAGAGCTGCGCATTGGAAAAATCGGGGCTATGTCGTGTAGATGATGGCCTAACCGGAGGCTTTAAAATTTTCTTTCTAGTGTCCTTCGTTTGGGAGAAAAATGCAAAGGTACAAGACAGCTTTTCCTTGCCAATATCTCTCTTTTGCAAAGAGCTACGCATTGGAAAATTCAGGGCTATGTCGTGTAGATGATGGCCTAGCAGGAGGCTTTAAAATTTTAATTCTAGTGTCCTTCGTTTGGGAAAAAAATGCAAAGGTACAAGACAGCTTTTCCTTGCCAATATCTCTCTTTTGCAAAGAGCTGCGCATTGGAAAATTCATGGCTATGCCGTGTAGATGATGGTCTAAACAGGAGGCTTTAAAATTTTCTTTCTAGTGTCCTTCGTTTGGGAGAAAAATGCAAAGGTACAAGACAGCTTTTCCTTGCCAATATCTCTCTTTTGCAAAGAGCTACGCATTGGAAAATTCAGGGCTATGTCGTGTAGATGATGGCCTAGCAGGAGGCTTTAAAATTTTAATTCTAGTGTCCTTCGTTTGGGAAAAAAATGCAAAGGTACAAGACAGCTTTTCCTTGCCAATATCTCTCTTTTGCAAAGAGCTGCGCATTGGAAAATTCATGGCTATGCCGTGTAGATGATGGTCTAAACAGGAGGCTTTAAAATTTTCTTTCTAGTGTCCTTCGTTTGGGAGAAAAATGCAAAGGTACAAGACAGCTTTTCCTTGCCAATATCTCTCTTTTGCAAAGAGCTACGCATTGGAAAATTCAGGGCTATGTCGTGTAGATGATGGCTTAACAGGAGGCTTTAAAATTTTCTTTCTAGTGTCCTTCGTTTGGGAGAAAAATGCAATGGTACAAGAAAGCTTTTCCTTGCCAATATCTCTCTTTTGCAAAGAGCTGCGCATTGGAAAATTCAGGGCTATGTCGTGTAGATGATGGCCTAACAGGAGGCTTTAAAAGTTTCTTTCTAGTGTCCTTCGTTTGGGAGAAAAATGCAAAGGTACATGACAGCTTTTCCTTGCCAATATCTCTCTTTTGCAAAGAGCTGCGCATTGGAAAATTCAGGGCTATGTCGTGTAGATGATGGCCTAACAGGAGGCTTTAAATTTTTCTTTCTAGTGTCCTTCGTTTGGGAGAAAAATGCAAAGGTACAAGACAGCTTTTCCTTGCCAATATCTCTCTTTTGCAAAGAGCTACGCATTGGAAAATTCAGGGCTATGTCGTGTAGATGATGGCCTAACAGGAGGCTTTAAAATTTTAATTCTAGTGTCCTTCGTTTGGGAGAAAAATGCAAAGGTACAAGACAGCTTTTCCTTGCCAATATCTCTCTTTTGCAAAGAGCTACGCATTGGAAAATTCAGGGCTATGTCGTGTAGATGATGGCCTAACAGGAGGCTTTAAAATTTTCTTTCTAGTGTCCTTCGTTTGGGAGAAAAATGCAAAGGTACAAGACAGCTTTTCCTTGCCAATATCTCTCTTTTGCAAAGAGCTGCGCATTGGAAAATTCATGGCTATGCCGTGTAGATGATGGTCTAAACAGGAGGCTTTAAAATTTTCTTTCTAGTGTCCTTCGTTTGGGAGAAAAATGCAAAGGTACAAGACAGCTTTTCCTTGCCAATATCTCTCTTTTGCAAAGAGCTGCGCATTGGACAATTCAGGGCATTGTCGTGTAGATGATGGCCTAACAGGAGGCTTTAAAATTTTGTTTCTAGTGACCTTCGTTTGGGAGAAAAATGCAAAGGTACAAGACAGCTTTTCCTTGCCAATATCTCTCTTTTGCAAAGAGCTGCGCATTGGAAAATGGCCTAACAGGAGGCTTTAAAATTTTAATTCTAGTGTCCTTCGTTTGGGAGAAAAATGCAAAGGTACAAGACAGCTTTTCCTTGCCAATATCTCTCTTTTGCAAAGAGCTGCGCATTGCAAAATTCATGGCTATGTCGTGTAGATGATGGCCTAACAGGAGGCTTTAAAATTTTAATTCTAGTGTCCTTCGTTTGGGAGAAAAATGCAAAGGTACAAGACTGCTTTTCCTTGCCAATATCTCTCTTTTGCAAAGAGCTGCGCATTGGAAAATTCATGGCTATGCCGTGTAGATGATGGTCTAAACAGGAGGCTTTAAAATTTTCTTTCTAGTGTCCTTCGTTTGGGAGAAAAATGCAAAGGTACAAGACAGCTTTTCCTTGCCGATATCTCTCTTTTGCAAAGAGCTGCGCATTGGAAAATTCAGGGCTATGTCGTGTAGATGATGGCCTAACAGGAGGCTTTAAATTTTTCTTTCTAGTGTCCTTCGTTTGGGAGAAAAATGCAAAGGTACAAGACAGCTTTTCCTTGCCAATATCTCTCTTTTGCAAAGAGCTGCGCATTGGAAAAATCGGGGCTATGTCGTGTAGATGATGGCCTAACCGGAGGCTTTAAAATTTTCTTTCTAGTGTCCTTCGTTTGGGAGAAAAATGCAAAGGTACAAGACAGCTTTTCCTTGCCAATATCTCTCTTTTGCAAAGAGCTACGCATTGGAAAATTCAGGGCTATGTCGTGTAGATGATGGCCTAGCAGGAGGCTTTAAAATTTTAATTCTAGTGTCCTTCGTTTGGGAAAAAAATGCAAAGGTACAAGACAGCTTTTCCTTGCCAATATCTCTCTTTTGCAAAGAGCTGCGCATTGGAAAATTCATGGCTATGCCGTGTAGATGATGGTCTAAACAGGAGGCTTTAAAATTTTCTTTCTAGTGTCCTTCGTTTGGGAGAAAAATGCAAAGGTACAAGACAGCTTTTCCTTGCCAATATCTCTCTTTTGCAAAGAGCTACGCATTGGAAAATTCAGGGCTATGTCGTGTAGATGATGGCTTAACAGGAGGCTTTAAAATTTTCTTTCTAGTGTCCTTCGTTTGGGAGAAAAATGCAATGGTACAAGAAAGCTTTTCCTTGCCAATATCTCTCTTTTGCAAAGAGCTGCGCATTGGAAAATTCAGGGCTATGTCGTGTAGATGATGGCCTAACAGGAGGCTTTAAAAGTTTCTTTCTAGTGTCCTTCGTTTGGGAGAAAAATGCAAAGGTACATGACAGCTTTTCCTTGCCAATATCTCTCTTTTGCAAAGAGCTGCGCATTGGAAAATTCAGGGCTATGTCGTGTAGATGATGGCCTAACAGGAGGCTTTAAATTTTTCTTTCTAGTGTCCTTCGTTTGGGAGAAAAATGCAAAGGTACAAGACAGCTTTTCCTTGCCAATATCTCTCTTTTGCAAAGAGCTACGCATTGGAAAATTCAGGGCTATGTCGTGTAGATGATGGCCTAACAGGAGGCTTTAAAATTTTAATTCTAGTGTCCTTCGTTTGGGAGAAAAATGCAAAGGTACAAGACAGCTTTTCCTTGCCAATATCTCTCTTTTGCAAAGAGCTACGCATTGGAAAATTCAGGGCTATGTCGTGTAGATGATGGCCTAACAGGAGGCTTTAAAATTTTAATTCTAGTGTCCTTCGTTTGGGAGAAAAATGCAAAGGTACAAGACAGCTTTTCCTTGCCAATATCTCTCTTTTGCAAAGAGCTGCGCATTGGAAAATTCATGGCTATGCCGTGTAGATGATGGTCTAAACAGGAGGCTTTAAAATTTTCTTTCTAGTGTCCTTCGTTTGGGAGAAAAATGCAAAGGTACAAGACAGCTTTTCCTTGCCAATATCTCTCTTTTGCAAAGAGCTGCGCATTGCAAAATTCAGGGCTATGTCGTGTAGATGATGGCCTAACAGGAGGCTTTAAAATTTTCTTTCTAGTGTCCTTCGTTTGGGAGAAAAATGCAAAGGTACAAGACAGCTTTTCCTTGCCAATATCTCTCTTTTGCAAAGAGCTGCGCATTGGAAAAATCAGGGCTATGTCGTGTAGATGATGGCCTAACAGGAGGCTTTAAAATTTTCTTTCTAGTGTCCTTCGTTTGGGAGAAAAATGCAAAGGTACAAGACAGCTTTTCCTTGCCAATATCTCTCTTTTGCAAAGAGCTGCGCATTGGAAAATTCATGGCTATGCCGTGTAGATGATGGTCTAAACAGGAGGCTTTAAAATTTTCTTTCTAGTGTCCTTCGTTTGGGAGAAAAATGCAAAGGTACAAGACAGCTTTTCCTTGCCAATATCTCTCTTTTGCAAAGAGCTGCGCATTGGACAATTCAGGGCATTGTCGTGTAGATGATGGCCTAACAGGAGGCTTTAAAATTTTGTTTCTAGTGACCTTCGTTTGGGAGAAAAATGCAAAGGTACAAGACAGCTTTTCCTTGCCAATATCTCTCTTTTGCAAAGAGCTGCGCATTGGAAAATGGCCTAACAGGAGGCTTTAAAATTTTAATTCTAGTGTCCTTCGTTTGGGAGAAAAATGCAAAGGTACAAGACAGCTTTTCCTTGCCAATATCTCTCTTTTGCAAAGAGCTGCGCATTGCAAAATTCATGGCTATGTCGTGTAGATGATGGCCTAACAGGAGGCTTTAAAATTTTAATTCTAGTGTCCTTCGTTTGGGAGAAAAATGCAAAGGTACAAGACTGCTTTTCCTTGCCAATATCTCTCTTTTGCAAAGAGCTGCGCATTGGAAAATTCATGGCTATGCCGTGTAGATGATGGTCTAAACAGGAGGCTTTAAAATTTTCTTTCTAGTGTCCTTCGTTTGGGAGAAAAATGCAAAGGTACAAGACAGCTTTTCCTTGCCGATATCTCTCTTTTGCAAAGAGCTGCGCATTGGAAAAATCGGGGCTATGTCGTGTAGATGATGGCCTAACCGGAGGCTTTAAAATTTTCTTTCTAGTGTCCTTCGTTTGGGAGAAAAATGCAAAGGTACAAGACAGCTTTTCCTTGCCAATATCTCTCTTTTGCAAAGAGCTACGCATTGGAAAATTCAGGGCTATGTCGTGTAGATGATGGCCTAGCAGGAGGCTTTAAAATTTTAATACTAGTGTCCTTCGTTTGGGAAAAAAATGCAAAGGTACAAGACAGCTTTTCCTTGCCAATATCTCTCTTTTGCAAAGAGCTGCGCATTGGAAAATTCATGGCTTTGCCGTGTAGATGATGGTCTAAACAGGAGGCTTTAAAATTTTCTTTCTAGTGTCCTTCGTTTGGGAGAAAAATGCAAAGGTACAAGACAGCTTTTCCTTGCCAATATCTCTCTTTTGCAAAGAGCTACGCATTGGAAAATTCAGGGCTATGTCGTGTAGATGATGGCTTAACAGGAGGCTTTAAAATTTTCTTTCTAGTGTCCTTCGTTTGGGAGAAAAATGCAATGGTACAAGAAAGCTTTTCCTTGCCAATATCTCTCTTTTGCAAAGAGCTGCGCATTGGAAAATTCAGGGCTATGTCGTGTAGATGATGGCCTAACAGGAGGCTTTAAAAGTTTCTTTCTAGTGTCCTTCGTTTGGGAGAAAAATGCAAAGGTACATGACAGCTTTTCCTTGCCAATATCTCTCTTTTGCAAAGAGCTGCGCATTGGAAAATTCAGGGCTATGTCGTGTAGATGATGGCCTAACAGGAGGCTTTAAATTTTTCTTTCTAGTGTCCTTCGTTTGGGAGAAAAATGCAAAGGTACAAGACAGCTTTTCCTTGCCAATATCTCTCTTTTGCAAAGAGCTGCGCATTGGAAAATTCAGGGCTATGTCGTGTAGATGATGGCCTAACAGGAGGCTTTAAAATTTTCTTTCTAGTGTCCTTCGTTTGGGAGAAAAATGCAATGGTACAAGACAGCTTTTCCTTGCCAATATCTCTCTTTTGCAAAGAGCTACGCATTGGAAAATTCAGGGCTATGTCGTGTAGATGATGGCCTAACAGGAGGCTTTAAAATTTTAATTCTAGTGTCCTTCGTTTGGGAGAAAAATGCAAAGGTACAAGACAGCTTTTCCTTGCCAATATCTCTCTTTTGCAAAGAGCTGCGCATTGGAAAATTCATGGCTATGCCGTGTAGATGATGGTCTAAACAGGAGGCTTTAAAATTTTCTTTCTAGTGTCCTTCGTTTGGGAGAAAAATGCAAAGGTACAAGACAGCTTTTCCTTGCCAATATCTCTCTTTTGCAAAGAGCTGCGCATTGCAAAATTCAGGGCTATGTCGTGTAGATGATGGCCTAACAGGAGGCTTTAAAATTTTCTTTCTAGTGTCCTTCGTTTGGGAGAAAAATGCAAAGGTACAAGACAGCTTTTCCTTGCCAATATCTCTCTTTTGCAAAGAGCTGCGCATTGGAAAAATCAGGGCTATGTCGTGTAGATGATGGCCTAACAGGAGGCTTTAAAATTTTCTTTCTAGTGTCCTTCGTTTGGGAGAAAAATGCAAAGGTACAAGACAGCTTTTCCTTGCCAATATCTCTCTTTTGCAAAGAGCTGCGCATTGGAAAATTCATGGCTATGCCGTGTAGATGATGGTCTAAACAGGAGGCTTTAAAATTTTCTTTCTAGTGTCCTTCGTTTGGGAGAAAAATGCAAAGGTACAAGACAGCTTTTCCTTGCCAATATCTCTCTTTTGCAAAGAGCTGCGCATTGGACAATTCAGGGCATTGTCGTGTAGATGATGGCCTAACAGGAGGCTTTAAAATTTTGTTTCTAGTGACCTTCGTTTGGGAGAAAAATGCAAAGGTACAAGACAGCTTTTCCTTGCCAATATCTCTCTTTTGCAAAGAGCTGCGCATTGGAAAATGGCCTAACAGGAGGCTTTAAAATTTTAATTCTAGTGTCCTTCGTTTGGGAGAAAAATGCAAAGGTACAAGACAGCTTTTCCTTGCCAATATCTCTCTTTTGCAAAGAGCTGCGCATTGCAAAATTCATGGCTATGTCGTGTAGATGATGGCCTAACAGGAGGCTTTAAAATTTTAATTCTAGTGTCCTTCGTTTGGGAGAAAAATGCAAAGGTACAAGACTGCTTTTCCTTGCCAATATCTCTCTTTTGCAAAGAGCTGCGCATTGGAAAATTCATGGCTATGCCGTGTAGATGATGGTCTAAACAGGAGGCTTTAAAATTTTCTTTCTAGTGTCCTTCGTTTGGGAGAAAAATGCAAAGGTACAAGACAGCTTTTCCTTGCCGATATCTCTCTTTTGCAAAGAGCTGCGCATTGGAAAAATCGGGGCTATGTCGTGTAGATGATGGCCTAACCGGAGGCTTTAAAATTTTCTTTCTAGTGTCCTTCGTTTGGGAGAAAAATGCAAAGGTACAAGACAGCTTTTCCTTGCCAATATCTCTCTTGCAAAGAGCTACGCATTGGAAAATTCAGGGCTATGTCGTGTAGATGATGGCCTAGCAGGAGGCTTTAAAATTTTAATACTAGTGTCCTTCGTTTGGGAAAAAAATGCAAAGGTACAAGACAGCTTTTCCTTGCCAATATCTCTCTTTTGCAAAGAGCTGCGCATTGGAAAATTCATGGCTATGCCGTGTAGATGATGGTCTAAACAGGAGGCTTTAAAATTTTCTTTCTAGTGTCCTTCGTTTGGGAGAAAAATGCAAAGGTACAAGACAGCTTTTCCTTGCCAATATCTCTCTTTTGCAAAGAGCTACGCATTGGAAAATTCAGGGCTATGTCGTGTAGATGATGGCTTAACAGGAGGCTTTAAAATTTTCTTTCTAGTGTCCTTCGTTTGGGAGAAAAATGCAATGGTACAAGAAAGCTTTTCCTTGCCGATATCTCTCTTTTGCAAAGAGCTGCGCATTGGAAAAATCGGGGCTATGTCGTGTAGATGATGGCCTAACCGGAGGCTTTAAAATTTTCTTTCTAGTGTCCTTCGTTTGGGAGAAAAATGCAAAGGTACAAGACAGCTTTTCCTTGCCAATATCTCTCTTTTGCAAAGAGCTACGCATTGGAAAATTCAGGGCTATGTCGTGTAGATGATGGCCTAGCAGGAGGCTTTAAAATTTTAATACTAGTGTCCTTCGTTTGGGAAAAAAATGCAAAGGTACAAGACAGCTTTTCCTTGCCAATATCTCTCTTTTGCAAAGAGCTGTGCATTGGAAAATTCATGGCTTTGCCGTGTAGATGATGGTCTAAACAGGAGGCTTTAAAATTTTCTTTCTAGTGTCCTTCGTTTGGGAGAAAAATGCAAAGGTACAAGACAGCTTTTCCTTGCCAATATCTCTCTTTTGCAAAGAGCTACGCATTGGAAAATTCAGGGCTATGTCGTGTAGATGATGGCTTAACAGGAGGCTTTAAAATTTTCTTTCTAGTGTCCTTCGTTTGGGAGAAAAATGCAATGGTACAAGAAAGCTTTTCCTTGCCAATATCTCTCTTTTGCAAAGAGCTGCGCATTGGAAAATTCAGGGCTATGTCGTGTAGATGATGGCCTAACAGGAGGCTTTAAAAGTTTCTTTCTAGTGTCCTTCGTTTGGGAGAAAAATGCAAAGGTACATGACAGCTTTTCCTTGCCAATATCTCTCTTTTGCAAAGAGCTGCGCATTGGAAAATTCAGGGCTATGTCGTGTAGATGATGGCCTAACAGGAGGCTTTAAATTTTTCTTTCTAGTGTCCTTCGTTTGGGAGAAAAATGCAAAGGTACAAGACAGCTTTTCCTTGCCAATATCTCTCTTTTGCAAAGAGCTGCGCATTGGAAAATTCAGGGCTATGTCGTGTAGATGATGGCCTAACAGGAGGCTTTAAAATTTTCTTTCTAGTGTCCTTCGTTTGGGAGAAAAATGCAATGGTACAAGACAGCTTTTCCTTGCCAATATCTCTCTTTTGCAAAGAGCTGCGCATTGGAAAATTCAGGGCTATGTCGTGTAGATGATGGCCTAACAGGAGGCTTTAAAATTTTCTTTCTAGTGTCCTTCATTTGGGAGAAAAATGCAAAGTACAAAGACAGCTTTTCCTTGCCAATATCTCTCTTTTGCAAAGAGCTACGCATTGGAAAATTCAGGGCTATGTCGTGTAGATGATGGCCTAACAGGAGGCTTTAAAATTTTCTTTCTAGTGTCCTTCGTTTGGGAGAAAAATGCAAAGGTACAAGACAGCTTTTCCTTGCCAATATCTCTCTTTTGCAAAGAGCTACGCATTGGAAAATTCAGGGCTATGTCGTGTAGATGATGGCTTAACAGGAGGCTTTAAAATTTTCTTTCTAGTGTCCTTCGTTTGGGAGAAAAATGCAATGGTACAAGAAAGCTTTTCCTTGCCAATATCTCTCTTTTGCAAAGAGCTGCGCATTGGAAAATTCAGGGCTATGTCGTGTAGATGATGGCCTAACAGGAGGCTTTAAAATTTTAATTCTAGTGTCCTTCGTTTGGGAGAAAAATGCAAAGGTACAAGACAGCTTTTCCTTGCCAATATCTCTCTTTTGCAAAGAGCTGCGCATTGGAAAATTCAGGGCTATGTCGTGTAGATGATGGCCTAACAGGAGGCTTTAAAATTTTCTTTCTAGTGTCCTTCGTTTGGGAGAAAAATGCAATGGTACAAGACAGCTTTTCCTTGCCAATATCTCTCTTTTGCAAAGAGCTGCGCATTGGAAAATTCAGGGCTATGTCGTGTAGATGATGGCCTAACAGGAGGCTTTAAAATTTTCTTTCTAGTGTCCTTCGTTTGGGAGAAAAATGCAAAGGTACAAAGACAGCTTTTCCTTGCCAATATCTCTCTTTTGCAAAGAGCTACGCATTGGAAAATTCAGGGCTATGTCGTGTAGATGATGGCCTAACAGGAGGCTTTAACATTTTCTTTCTAGTTACCTTCGTTTGGGAGAAAAATGCAAAGGTACAAGACAGCTTTTCCTTGCCAATATCTCTCTTTTGCATAGAGCTGCGCATTGGAAAATTCAGGGCTATGTCGTGTAGATGATGGCCTAACAGGAGGCTTTAAAATTTTCTTTCTAGTGTCCTTCGTTTGGGAGAAAAATGCAAAGGTGCAAGACAGCTTTTCCTTGCCAATATCTCTCTTTTGCAAAGAGCTACGCATTGGAAAATTCAGGGCTATGCCGTGTAGATGAAGCACTAACAGGAGGCTTTAAAATTTTCTTTCTAGTGTCCTTCGTTTGGGAGAAAAATGCAAAGGTACAAGACAGCTTTTCCTTGCCAATATCTCTCTTTTGCAAAGAGCTGCGCATTGGAAAAATCAGGGCTATGTCGTGTAGATGATGGCCTAACAGGAGGCTTTAAAATTTTCTTTCTAGTGTCCTTCGTTTGGGAGAAAAATGCAAAGGTACAAGACAGCTTTTCCTTGCCAATATCTCTCTTTTGCAAAGAGCTGCGCATTGGAAAATTCATGGCTATGCCGTGTAGATGATGGTCTAAACAGGAGGCTTTAAAATTTTCTTTCTAGTGTCCTTCGTTTGGGAGAAAAATGCAAAGGTACAAGACAGCTTTTCCTTGCCAATATCTCTCTTTTGCAAAGAGCTGCGCATTGGACAATTCAGGGCATTGTCGTGTAGATGATGGCCTAACAGGAGGCTTTAAAATTTTGTTTCTAGTGACCTTCGTTTGGGAGAAAAATGCAAAGGTACAAGACAGCTTTTCCTTGCCAATATCTCTCTTTTGCAAAGAGCTGCGCATTGGAAAATGGCCTAACAGGAGGCTTTAAAATTTTAATTCTAGTGTCCTTCGTTTGGGAGAAAAATGCAAAGGTACAAGACAGCTTTTCCTTGCCAATATCTCTCTTTTGCAAAGAGCTGCGCATTGCAAAATTCATGGCTATGTCGTGTAGATGATGGCCTAACAGGAGGCTTTAAAATTTTAATTCTAGTGTCCTTCGTTTGGGAGAAAAATGCAAAGGTACAAGACTGCTTTTCCTTGCCAATATCTCTCTTTTGCAAAGAGCTGCGCATTGGAAAATTCATGGCTATGCCGTGTAGATGATGGTCTAAACAGGAGGCTTTAAAATTTTCTTTCTAGTGTCCTTCGTTTGGGAGAAAAATGCAAAGGTACAAGACAGCTTTTCCTTGCCGATATCTCTCTTTTGCAAAGAGCTGCGCATTGGAAAATTCAGGGCTATGTCGTGTAGATGATGGCCTAACAGGAGGCTTTAAATTTTTCTTTCTAGTGTCCTTCGTTTGGGAGAAAAATGCAAAGGTACAAGACAGCTTTTCCTTGCCAATATCTCTCTTTTGCAAAGAGCTGCGCATTGGAAAAATCGGGGCTATGTCGTGTAGATGATGGCCTAACCGGAGGCTTTAAAATTTTCTTTCTAGTGTCCTTCGTTTGGGAGAAAAATGCAAAGGTACAAGACAGCTTTTCCTTGCCAATATCTCTCTTTTGCAAAGAGCTACGCATTGGAAAATTCAGGGCTATGTCGTGTAGATGATGGCCTAGCAGGAGGCTTTAAAATTTTAATTCTAGTGTCCTTCGTTTGGGAAAAAAATGCAAAGGTACAAGACAGCTTTTCCTTGCCAATATCTCTCTTTTGCAAAGAGCTGCGCATTGGAAAATTCATGGCTATGCCGTGTAGATGATGGTCTAAACAGGAGGCTTTAAAATTTTCTTTCTAGTGTCCTTCGTTTGGGAGAAAAATGCAAAGGTACAAGACAGCTTTTCCTTGCCAATATCTCTCTTTTGCAAAGAGCTACGCATTGGAAAATTCAGGGCTATGTCGTGTAGATGATGGCTTAACAGGAGGCTTTAAAATTTTCTTTCTAGTGTCCTTCGTTTGGGAGAAAAATGCAATGGTACAAGAAAGCTTTTCCTTGCCAATATCTCTCTTTTGCAAAGAGCTGCGCATTGGAAAATTCAGGGCTATGTCGTGTAGATGATGGCCTAACAGGAGGCTTTAAAATTTTCTTTCTAGTGTCCTTCGTTTGGGAGAAAAATGCAATGGTACAAGACAGCTTTTCCTTGCCAATATCTCTCTTTTGCAAAGAGCTGCGCATTGGAAAATTCAGGGCTATGTCGTGTAGATGATGGCCTAACAGGAGGCTTTAAAATTTTCTTTCTAGTGTCCTTCGTTTGGGAGAAAAATGCAAAGGTACAAAGACAGCTTTTCCTTGCCAATATCTCTCTTTTGCAAAGAGCTACGCATTGGAAAATTCAGGGCTATGTCGTGTAGATGATGGCCTAACAGGAGGCTTTAAAATTTTCTTTCTAGTTACCTTCGTTTGGGAGAAAAATGCAAAGGTACAAGACAGCTTTTCCTTGCCAATATCTCTCTTTTGCATAGAGCTGCGCATTTGAAAATTCAGGGCTATGTCGTGTAGATGATGGCCTAACAGGAGGCTTTAAAATTTTCTTTCTAGTGTCCTTCGTTTGGGAGAAAAATGCAAAGGTGCAAGACAGCTTTTCCTTGCCAATATCTCTCTTTTGCAAAGAGCTACGCATTGGAAAATTCAGGGCTATGCCGTGTAGATGAAGCACTAACAGGAGGCTTTAAAATTTTCTTTCTAGTGTCCTTCGTTTGGGAGAAAAATGCAAAGGTACAAGACAGCTTTTCCTTGCCAATATCTCTCTTTTGCAAAGAGCTACGCATTGGAAAATTCAGGGCTATGTCGTGTAGATGATGGCCTAACAGGAGGCTTTAAAATTTTAATTCTAGTGTCCTTCGTTTGGGAGAAAAATGCAAAGGTACAAGACAGCTTTTCCTTGCCAATATCTCTCTTTTGCAAAGAGCTGCGCATTGGAAAATTCATGGCTATGCCGTGTAGATGATGGTCTAACAGGAGGTTTTAAAATTTTCTTTCTAGTGTCCTTCGTTTGGGAGAAAAATGCAATGGTACAAGACAGCTTTACCTTGCCAATATCTCTCTTTTGCAAAGAGCTGCGCATTGGAAAATTCAGGGCTATGTCATGTAGATGATGGCCTAACAGGAGGCTTTAAAATTTTCTTTCTAGTGTCCTTCGTTTGGGAGAAAAATGCAAAGGTGCAAGACAGCTTTTCCTTGCCAATATCTCTCTTTTGCAAAGAGCTACGCATTGGAAAATTCAGGGCTATGCCGTGTAGATGAAGCACTAACAGGAGGCTTTAAAATTTTCATTCTAGTGTCCTTCGTTTGGGAGAAAAATGCAAAGGTACAAGACAGCTTTTCCTTGCCAATATCTCTCTTTTGCAAAGAGCTGCGCATTGGAAAATTCAGGGCTATGTCGTGTAGATGATGGCCTAACAGGAGGCTTTAAAATTTTCTTTCTAGTGACCTTCGTTTGGGAGAAAAATGCAAAGGTACAAGACAGCTTTTCCATGCCAATATCTCTCTTTTGCAAAGAGCTGCGCATTGGAAAATTCAGGGCTATGTCGTGCAGATGATGGCCTAACAGGAGGCTTTAAAATTTTAATTCTAGTGTCCTTCGTTTGG
This sequence comes from Pseudophryne corroboree, assembly GCF_028390025.1. NCBI lineage: Eukaryota > Metazoa > Chordata > Amphibia > Anura > Myobatrachidae > Pseudophryne > Pseudophryne corroboree. Next base: position 106,023 of record NW_026968071.1, on the reverse strand, counting down.
GAGAAAAATGCAAAGGTACAAGACAGCTTTTCCTTGCCAATATCTCTCTTTTGCAAAGAGCTGCGCATTGGAAAATTCATGGCTATGCCGTGTAGATGATGGTCTAACAGGAGGTTTTAAAATTTTCTTTCTAGTGTCCTTCGTTTGGGAGAAAAATGCAATGGTACAAGACAGCTTTACCTTGCCAATATCTCTCTTTTGCAAAGAGCTGCGCATTGGAAAATTCAGGGCTATGTCGTGTAGATGATGGCCTAACAGGAGGCTTTAAAATTTTCTTTCTAGTGACCTTCGTTTGGGAGAAAAATGCAAAGGTACAAGACAGCTTTTCCTTGCCAATATCTCTCTTTTGCAAAGAGCTGCGCATTGGAAAATTCAGGGCTATGTCGTGCAGATGATGGCCTAACAGGAGGCTTTAAAATTTTAATTCTAGTGTCCTTCGTTTGGGAGAAAAATGCAAAGGTACAAGACAGCTTTTCCTTGCCAATATCTCTCTTTTGCAAAGAGCTGCGCATTGGAAAATTCATGGCTATGCCGTGTAGATGATGGTCTAACAGGAGGTTTTAAAATTTTCTTTCTAGTGTCCTTCGTTTGGGAGAAAAATGCAATGGTACAAGACAGCTTTACCTTGCCAATATCTCTCTTTTGCAAAGAGCTGCGCATTGGGAAATTCAGGGCTATTTCGTGTAGATGATGGCCTAACAGGAGGCTTTAAAATTTTCTTTCTAGTGTCCTTAGTTTGGGAGAAAAATGCAAAGGTACAAGACAGCTTTTCCTTGCCAATATCTCTCTTTTGCAAAGAGCTACGCATTGGAAAATTCAGGGCTATGTCGTGTAGATGATGGCCTAACAGGAGGCTTTAAAATTTTCTTTCTAGTGACCTTCGTTTGGGAGAAAAATGCAATGGTACAAGACAGCTTTTCCTTGCCAATATCTCTCTTTTGCAAATAGCTACGCATTGGAAAATTCAGGGCTATGTCGTGTAGATGATGGCCTAACAGGAGGCTTTAAAATTTTCTTTCTAGTGACCTTCGTTTGGGAGAAAAATGCAAAGGTACAAGACAGCTTGTCCTTGCCAATATCTCTCTTTTGCAAAGAGTTGCGCATTGGAAAATTCAGGGCTATGTCGTGTAGATGATGGCCTAACAGGAGGCTTTAAAATTTTAATTCTAGTGTCCTTCGTTTGGGAGAAAAATGCAAAGGTACAAGACAGCTTTTCCTTGCCAATATCTCTCTTTTGCAAAGAGCTGCGCATTGGAAAATTCATGACTATGCCGTGTAGATGATGGTCTAAACAGGAGACTTTAAAATTTTCTTTCTAGTGTCCTTCGTTTGGGAGAAAAATGCAAAGGTACAAGACAGCTTTTCCTTGCCAATATCTCTCTTTTGCAAAGAGCTGCGCATTGGAAAATTCAGGGCATTGTCGTGTAGATGATGGCCTAACAGGAGGCTTTAAAATTTTCTTTCTAGTGTCCTTCGTTTGGGAGAAAAATGCAAAGGTACAAGACAGCTTTCCTTGCCAATATCTCTCTTTTGCAAAGAGCTACGCATTGGAAAATTCAGGGCTATGTCGTGTAGATGATGGCCTAACAGGAGGCTTTAAAATTTCTTTCTAGTGACCTTCGTTTGGGAGAAAAATGCAAAGGTACAAGACAGCTTTTCCTTGCCAATATCTCTCTTTTGCAAAGAGCTGCGCATTGCAAAATTCATGGCTATGTCGTGTAGATGATGGCCTAACAGGAGGCTTTAAAATTTTCTTTCTAGTGACCTTCGTTTGGGAGAAAAATGCAATGGTACAAGACAGCTTTTCCTTGCCAATATCTCTCTTTTGCAAAGAGCTGCGCATTGGAAAATTCAGGGCTATGTCGTGTAGATGATGGCCTAACAGGAGGCTTTAAAATTTTAATTCTAGTGTCCTTCGTTTGGGAGAAAAATGCAAAGGTACAAGACAGCTTTTCCTTGCCAATATCTCTCTTTTGCAAAGAGCTGCGCATTGGAAAATTCATGGCTATGCCGTGTAGATGATGGTCTAAACAGGAGGCTTTAAAATTTTCTTTCTAGTGTCCTTCGTTTGGGAGAAAAATGCAAAGGTACAAGACAGCTTTTCCTTGCCAATATCTCTCTTTTGCAAAGAGCTGCGCATTGCAAAATTCAGGGCTATGTCGTGTAGATGATGGCCTAACAGGAGGCTTTAAAATTTTCTTTCTAGTGTCCTTCGTTTGGGAGAAAAATGCAAAGGTACAAGACAGCTTTTCCTTGCCAATATCTCTCTTTTGCAAAGAGCTGCGCATTGGAAAAATCAGGGCTATGTCGTGTAGATGATGGCCTAACAGGAGGCTTTAACATTTTCTTTCTAGTGTCCTTCGTTTGGGAGAAAAATGCAAAGGTACAAGACAGCTTTTCCTTGCCAATATCTCTCTTTTGCAAAGAGCTGCGCATTGGAAAATTCATGGCTATGCCGTGTAGATGATGGTCTAAACAGGAGGCTTTAAAATTTTCTTTCTAGTGTCCTTCGTTTGGGAGAAAAATGCAAAGGTACAAGACAGCTTTTCCTTGCCAATATCTCTCTTTTGCAAAGAGCTGCGCATTGGACAATTCAGGGCATTGTCGTGTAGATGATGGCCTAACAGGAGGCTTTAAAATTTTGTTTCTAGTGACCTTCGTTTGGGAGAAAAATGCAAAGGTACAAGACAGCTTTTCCTTGCCAATATCTCTCTTTTGCAAAGAGCTGCGCATTGGAAAATGGCCTAACAGGAGGCTTTAAAATTTTAATTCTAGTGTCCTTCGTTTGGGAGAAAAATGCAAAGGTACAAGACAGCTTTTCCTTGCCAATATCTCTCTTTTGCAAAGAGCTGCGCATTGCAAAATTCATGGCTATGTCGTGTAGATGATGGCCTAACAGGAGGCTTTAAAATTTTAATTCTAGTGTCCTTCGTTTGGGAGAAAAATGCAAAGGTACAAGACTGCTTTTCCTTGCCAATATCTCTCTTTTGCAAAGAGCTGCGCATTGGAAAATTCATGGCTATGCCGTGTAGATGATGGTCTAAACAGGAGGCTTTAAAATTTTCTTTCTAGTGTCCTTCGTTTGGGAGAAAAATGCAAAGGTACAAGACAGCTTTTCCTTGCCGATATCTCTCTTTTGCAAAGAGCTGCGCATTGGAAAATTCAGGGCTATGTCGTGTAGATGATGGCCTAACAGGAGGCTTTAAATTTTTCTTTCTAGTGTCCTTCGTTTGGGAGAAAAATGCAAAGGTACAAGACAGCTTTTCCTTGCCAATATCTCTCTTTTGCAAAGAGCTGCGCATTGGAAAAATCGGGGCTATGTCGTGTAGATGATGGCCTAACCGGAGGCTTTAAAATTTTCTTTCTAGTGTCCTTCGTTTGGGAGAAAAATGCAAAGGTACAAGACAGCTTTTCCTTGCCAATATCTCTCTTTTGCAAAGAGCTACGCATTGGAAAATTCAGGGCTATGTCGTGTAGATGATGGCCTAACAGGAGGCTTTAAAATTTTAATTCTAGTGTCCTTCGTTTGGGAAAAAAATGCAAAGGTACAAGACAGCTTTTCCTTGCCAATATCTCTCTTTTGCAAAGAGCTGCGCATTGGAAAATTCATGGCTATGCCGTGTAGATGATGGTCTAAACAGGAGGCTTTAAAATTTTCTTTCTAGTGTCCTTCGTTTGGGAGAAAAATGCAAAGGTACAAGACAGCTTTTCCTTGCCAATATCTCTCTTTTGCAAAGAGCTACGCATTGGAAAATTCAGGGCTATGTCGTGTAGATGATGGCTTAACAGGAGGCTTTAAAATTTTCTTTCTAGTGTCCTTCGTTTGGGAGAAAAATGCAATGGTACAAGAAAGCTTTTCCTTGCCAATATCTCTCTTTTGCAAAGAGCTGCGCATTGGAAAATTCAGGGCTATGTCGTGTAGATGATGGCCTAACAGGAGGCTTTAAAAGTTTCTTTCTAGTGTCCTTCGTTTGGGAGAAAAATGCAAAGGTACATGACAGCTTTTCCTTGCCAATATCTCTCTTTTGCAAAGAGCTGCGCATTGGAAAATTCAGGGCTATGTCGTGTAGATGATGGCCTAACAGGAGGCTTTAAATTTTTCTTTCTAGTGTCCTTCGTTTGGGAGAAAAATGCAAAGGTACAAGACAGCTTTTCCTTGCCAATATCTCTCTTTTGCAAAGAGCTGCGCATTGGAAAATTCAGGGCTATGTCGTGTAGATGATGGCCTAACAGGAGGCTTTAAAATTTTCTTTCTAGTGTCCTTCGTTTGGGAGAAAAATGCAATGGTACAAGACAGCTTTTCCTTGCCAATATCTCTCTTTTGCAAAGAGCTGCGCATTGGAAAATTCAGGGCTATGTCGTGTAGATGATGGCCTAACAGGAGGCTTTAAAATTTTCTTTCTAGTGTCCTTCGTTTGGGAGAAAAATGCAAAGGTACAAAGACAGCTTTTCCTTGCCAATATCTCTCTTTTGCAAAGAGCTACGCATTGGAAAATTCAGGGCTATGTCGTGTAGATGATGGCCTAACAGGAGGCTTTAAAATTTTCTTTCTAGTGTCCTTCGTTTGGGAGAAAAATGCAAAGGTACAAGACAGCTTTTCCTTGCCAATATCTCTCTTTTGCAAAGAGCTACGCATTGGAAAATTCAGGGCTATGTCGTGTAGATGATGGCTTAACAGGAGGCTTTAAAATTTTCTTTCTAGTGTCCTTCGTTTGGGAGAAAAATGCAATGGTACAAGAAAGCTTTTCCTTGCCAATATCTCTCTTTTGCAAAGAGCTGCGCATTGGAAAATTCAGGGCTATGTCGTGTAGATGATGGCCTAACAGGAGGCTTTAAAAGTTTCTTTCTAGTGTCCTTCGTTTGGGAGAAAAATGCAAAGGTACATGACAGCTTTTCCTTGCCAATATCTCTCTTTTGCAAAGAGCTGCGCATTGGAAAATTCAGGGCTATGTCGTGTAGATGATGGCCTAACAGGAGGCTTTAAATTTTTCTTTCTAGTGTCCTTCGTTTGGGAGAAAAATGCAAAGGTACAAGACAGCTTTTCCTTGCCAATATCTCTCTTTTGCAAAGAGCTGCGCATTGGAAAATTCATGGCTATGCCGTGTAGATGATGGTCTAAACAGGAGGCTTTAAAATTTTCTTTCTAGTGTCCTTCGTTTGGGAGAAAAATGCAAAGGTACAAGACAGCTTTTCCTTGCCAATATCTCTCTTTTGCAAAGAGCTACGCATTGGAAAATTCAGGGCTATGTCGTGTAGATGATGGCTTAACAGGAGGCTTTAAAATTTTCTTTCTAGTGTCCTTCGTTTGGGAGAAAAATGCAATGGTACAAGAAAGCTTTTCCTTGCCAATATCTCTCTTTTGCAAAGAGCTGCGCATTGGAAAATTCAGGGCTATGTCGTGTAGATGATGGCCTAACAGGAGGCTTTAAAAGTTTCTTTCTAGTGTCCTTCGTTTGGGAGAAAAATGCAAAGGTACATGACAGCTTTTCCTTGCCAATATCTCTCTTTTGCAAAGAGCTGCGCATTGGAAAATTCAGGGCTATGTCGTGTAGATGATGGCCTAACAGGAGGCTTTAAAATTTTAATTCTAGTGTCCTTCGTTTGGGAGAAAAATGCAAAGGTACAAGACAGCTTTTCCTTGCCAATATCTCTCTTTTGCAAAGAGCTGCGCATTGGAAAATTCAGGGCTATGTCGTGTAGATGATGGCCTAATAGGAGGCTTTAAAATTTTCTTTCTAGTGTCCTTCGTTTGGGAGAAAAATGCAATGGTACAAGACAGCTTTTCCTTGCCAATATCTCTCTTTTGCAAAGAGCTGCGCATTGGAAAATTCAGGGCTATGTCGTGTAGATGATGGCCTAACAGGAGGCTTTAAAATTTTCTTTCTAGTGTCCTTCGTTTGGGAGAAAAATGCAAAGGTACAAAGACAGCTTTTCCTTGCCAATATCTCTCTTTTGCAAAGAGCTACGCATTGGAAAATTCAGGGCTATGTCGTGTAGATGATGGCCTAACAGGAGGCTTTAAAATTTTCTTTCTAGTTACCTTCGTTTGGGAGAAAAATGCAAAGGTACAAGACAGCTTTTCCTTGCCAATATCTCTCTTTTGCATAGAGCTGCGCATTGGAAAATTCAGGGCTATGTCGTGTAGATGATGGCCTAACAGGAGGCTTTAAAATTTTCTTTCTAGTGTCCTTCGTTTGGGAGAAAAATGCAAAGGTGCAAGACAGCTTTTCCTTGCCAATATCTCTCTTTTGCAAAGAGCTACGCATTGGAAAATTCAGGGCTATGCCGTGTAGATGAAGCACTAACAGGAGGCTTTAAAATTTTCTTTCTAGTGTCCTTCGTTTGGGAGAAAAATGCAAAGGTACAAGACAGCTTTTCCTTGCCAATATCTCTCTTTTGCAAAGAGCTGCGCATTGCAAAATTCAGGGCTATGTCGTGTAGATGATGGCCTAACAGGAGGCTTTAAAATTTTCTTTCTAGTGTCCTTCGTTTGGGAGAAAAATGCAAAGGTACAAGACAGCTTTTCCTTGCCAATATCTCTCTTTTGCAAAGAGCTGCGCATTGGAAAAATCAGGGCTATGTCGTGTAGATGATGGCCTAACAGGAGGCTTTAAAATTTTCTTTCTAGTGTACTTCGTTTGGGAGAAAAATGCAAAGGTACAAGACAGCTTTTCCTTGCCAATATCTCTCTTTTGCAAAGAGCTGCGCATTGGAAAATTCATGGCTATGCCGTGTAGATGATGGTCTAAACAGGAGGCTTTAAAATTTTCTTTCTAGTGTCCTTCGTTTGGGAGAAAAATGCAAAGGTACAAGACAGCTTTTCCTTGCCAATATCTCTCTTTTGCAAAGAGCTGCGCATTGGACAATTCAGGGCATTGTCGTGTAGATGATGGCCTAACAGGAGGCTTTAAAATTTTGTTTCTAGTGACCTTCGTTTGGGAGAAAAATGCAAAGGTACAAGACAGCTTTTCCTTGCCAATATCTCTCTTTTGCAAAGAGCTGCGCATTGGAAAATGGCCTAACAGGAGGCTTTAAAATTTTAATTCTAGTGTCCTTCGTTTGGGAGAAAAATGCAAAGGTACAAGACAGCTTTTCCTTGCCAATATCTCTCTTTTGCAAAGAGCTGCGCATTGCAAAATTCATGGCTATGTCGTGTAGATGATGGCCTAACAGGAGGCTTTAAAATTTTAATTCTAGTGTCCTTCGTTTGGGAGAAAAATGCAAAGGTACAAGACTGCTTTTCCTTGCCAATATCTCTCTTTTGCAAAGAGCTGCGCATTGGAAAATTCATGGCTATGCCGTGTAGATGATGGTCTAAACAGGAGGCTTTAAAATTTTCTTTCTAGTGTCCTTCGTTTGGGAGAAAAATGCAAAGGTACAAGACAGCTTTTCCTTGCCGATATCTCTCTTTTGCAAAGAGCTGCGCATTGGAAAATTCAGGGCTATGTCGTGTAGATGATGGCCTAACAGGAGGCTTTAAATTTTTCTTTCTAGTGTCCTTCGTTTGGGAGAAAAATGCAAAGGTACAAGTCAGCTTTTCCTTGCCAATATCTCTCTTTTGCAAAGAGCTGCGCATTGGAAAAATCGGGGCTATGTCGTGTAGATGATGGCCTAACCGGAGGCTTTAAAATTTTCTTTCTAGTGTCCTTCGTTTGGGAGAAAAATGCAAAGGTACAAGACAGCTTTTCCTTGCCAATATCTCTCTTTTGCAAAGAGCTACGCATTGGAAAATTCAGGGCTATGTCGTGTAGATGATGGCCTAGCAGGAGGCTTTAAAATTTTAATTCTAGTGTCCTTCGTTTGGGAAAAAAATGCAAAGGTACAAGACAGCTTTTCCTTGCCAATATCTCTCTTTTGCAAAGAGCTGCGCATTGGAAAATTCATGGCTATGCCGTGTAGATGATGGTCTAAACAGGAGGCTTTAAAATTTTCTTTCTAGTGTCCTTCGTTTGGGAGAAAAATGCAAAGGTACAAGACAGCTTTTCCTTGCCAATATCTCTCTTTTGCAAAGAGCTACGCATTGGAAAATTCAGGGCTATGTCGTGTAGATGATGGCTTAACAGGAGGCTTTACAATTTTCTTTCTAGTGTCCTTCGTTTGGGAGAAAAATGCAATGGTACAAGAAAGCTTTTCCTTGCCAATATCTCTCTTTTGCAAAGAGCTGCGCATTGGAAAATTCAGGGCTATGTCGTGTAGATGATGGCCTAACAGGAGGCTTTAAAAGTTTCTTTCTAGTGTCCTTCGTTTGGGAGAAAAATGCAAAGGTACATGACAGCTTTTCCTTGCCAATATCTCTCTTTTGCAAAGAGCTGCGCATTGGAAAATTCAGGGCTATGTCGTGTAGATGATGGCCTAACAGGAGGCTTTAAATTTTTCTTTCTAGTGTCCTTCGTTTGGGAGAAAAATGCAAAGGTACAAGACAGCTTTTCCTTGCCAATATCTCTCTTTTGCAAAGAGCTGCGCATTGGAAAATTCAGGGCTATGTCGTGTAGATGATGGCCTAACAGGAGGCTTTAAAATTTTCTTTCTAGTGTCCTTCGTTTGGGAGAAAAATGCAATGGTACAAGACAGCTTTTCCTTGCCAATATCTCTCTTTTGCAAAGAGCTGCGCATTGGAAAATTCAGGGCTATGTCGTGTAGATGATGGCCTAACAGGAGGCTTTAAAATTTTCTTTCTAGTGTCCTTCGTTTGGGAGAAAAATGCAAAGGTACAAAGACAGCTTTTCCTTGCCAATATCTCTCTTTTGCAAAGAGCTACGCATTGGAAAATTCAGGGCTATGTCGTGTAGATGATGGCCTAACAGGAGGCTTTAAAATTTTCTTTCTAGTGTCCTTCGTTTGGGAGAAAAATGCAAAGGTACAAGACAGCTTTTCCTTGCCAATATCTCTCTTTTGCAAAGAGCTACGCATTGGAAAATTCAGGGCTATGTCGTGTAGATGATGGCTTAACAGGAGGCTTTAAAATTTTCTTTCTAGTGTCCTTCGTTTGGGAGAAAAATGCAATGGTACAAGAAAGCTTTTCCTTGCCAATATCTCTCTTTTGCAAAGAGCTGCGCATTGGAAAATTCAGGGCTATGTCGTGTAGATGATGGCCTAACAGGAGGCTTTAAAAGTTTCTTTCTAGTGTCCTTCGTTTGGGAGAAAAATGCAAAGGTACATGACAGCTTTTCCTTGCCAATATCTCTCTTTTGCAAAGAGCTGCGCATTGGAAAATTCAGGGCTATGTCGTGTAGATGATGGCCTAACAGGAGGCTTTAAATTTTTCTTTCTAGTGTCCTTCGTTTGGGAGAAAAATGCAAAGGTACAAGACAGCTTTTCCTTGCCAATATCTCTCTTTTGCAAAGAGCTGCGCATTGGAAAATTCATGGCTATGCCGTGTAGATGATGGTCTAAACAGGAGGCTTTAAAATTTTCTTTCTAGTGTCCTTCGTTTGGGAGAAAAATGCAAAGGTACAAGACAGCTTTTCCTTGCCAATATCTCTCTTTTGCAAAGAGCTACGCATTGGAAAATTCAGGGCTATGTCGTGTAGATGATGGCTTAACAGGAGGCTTTAAAATTTTCTTTCTAGTGTCCTTCGTTTGGGAGAAAAATGCAATGGTACAAGAAAGCTTTTCCTTGCCAATATCTCTCTTTTGCAAAGAGCTGCGCATTGGAAAATTCAGGGCTATGTCGTGTAGATGATGGCCTAACAGGAGGCTTTAAAAGTTTCTTTCTAGTGTCCTTCGTTTGGGAGAAAAATGCAAAGGTACATGACAGCTTTTCCTTGCCAATATCTCTCTTTTGCAAAGAGCTGCGCATTGGAAAATTCAGGGCTATGTCGTGTAGATGATGGCCTAACAGGAGGCTTTAAAATTTTAATTCTAGTGTCCTTCGTTTGGGAGAAAAATGCAAAGGTACAAGACAGCTTTTCCTTGCCAATATCTCTCTTTTGCAAAGAGCTGCGCATTGGAAAATTCAGGGCTATGTCGTGTAGATGATGGCCTAACAGGAGGCTTTAAAATTTTCTTTCTAGTGTCCTTCGTTTGGGAGAAAAATGCAATGGTACAAGACAGCTTTTCCTTGCCAATATCTCTCTTTTGCAAAGAGCTGCGCATTGGAAAATTCAGGGCTATGTCGTGTAGATGATGGCCTAACAGGAGGCTTTAAAATTTTCTTTCTAGTGTCCTTCGTTTGGGAGAAAAATGCAAAGGTACAAAGACAGCTTTTCCTTGCCAATATCTCTCTTTTGCAAAGAGCTACGCATTGGAAAATTCAGGGCTATGTCGTGTAGATGATGGCCTAACAGGAGGCTTTAAAATTTTCTTTCTAGTTACCTTCGTTTGGGAGAAAAATGCAAAGGTACAAGACAGCTTTTCCTTGCCAATATCTCTCTTTTGCATAGAGCTGCGCATTGGAAAATTCAGGGCTATGTCGTGTAGATGATGGCCTAACAGGAGGCTTTAAAATTTTCTTTCTAGTGTCCTTCGTTTGGGAGAAAAATGCAAAGGTGCAAGACAGCTTTTCCTTGCCAATATCTCTCTTTTGCAAAGAGCTACGCATTGGAAAATTCAGGGCTATGCCGTGTAGATGAAGCACTAACAGGAGGCTTTAAAATTTTCTTTCTAGTGTCCTTCGTTTGGGAGAAAAATGCAAAGGTACAAGACAGCTTTTCCTTGCCAATATCTCTCTTTTGCAAAGAGCTCCGCATTGGAAAATTCAGGGCTATGTCGTGTAGATGATGGCCTAACAGGAGGCTTTAAAATTTTAATTCTAGTGTCCTTCGTTTGGGAGAAAAATGCAAAGGTACAAGACAGCTTTTCCTTGCCAATATCTCTCTTTTGCAAAGAGCTGCGCATTGGAAAATTCATGGCTATGCCGTGTAGATGATGGTCTAACAGGAGGTTTTAAAATTTTCTTTCTAGTGTCCTTCGTTTGGGAGAAAAATGCAATGGTACAAGACAGCTTTACCTTGCCAATATCTCTCTTTTGCAAAGAGCTACGCATTGGAAAATTCAGGGCTATGTCGTGTAGATGATGGCCTAACAGGAGGCTTTAAAATTTTCTTTCTAGTGACCTTCGTTTGGGAGAAAAATGCAATGGTACAAGACAGCTTTTCCTTGCCAATATCTCTCTTTTGCAAATAGCTACGCATTGGAAAATTCAGGGCTATGTCGTGTAGATGATGGCCTAACAGGAGGCTTTAAAATTTTCTTTCTAGTGACCTTCGTTTGGGAGAAAAATGCAAAGGTACAAGACAGCTTGTCCTTGCCAATATCTCTCTTTTGCAAAGAGTTGCGCATTGGAAAATTCAGGGCTATGTCGTGTAGATGATGGCCTAACAGGAGGCTTTAAAATTTTAATTCTAGTGTCCTTCGTTTGGGAAGAAAAATGCAAAGGTACAAGACAGCTTTTCCTTGCCAATATCTCTCTTTTACAAAGAGCTGCGCATTGGAAAATGGCCTAACAGGAGGCTTTAAAATTTTAATTCTAGTGTCCTTCGTTTGGGAGAAAAATGCAAAGGTACAAGACAGCTTTTCCTTGCCAATATCTCTCTTTTGCAAAGAGCTGCGCATTGCAAAATTCATGGCTATGTCGTGTAGATGATGGCCTAACAGGAGGCTTTAAAATTTTCTTTCTAGTGTCCTTCGTTTGGGAGAAAAATGCAAAGGTACAAGACAGCTTTTCCTTGCCGATATCTCTCTTTTGCAAAGAGCTGCGCATTGGAAAATTCAGGGCTATGTCGTGTAGATGATGGCCTAACAGGAGGCTTTAAATTTTTCTTTCTAGTGTCCTTCGTTTGGGAGAAAAATGCAAAGGTACAAGACAGCTTTTCCTTGCCAATATCTCTCTTTTGCAAAGAGCTGCGCATTGGAAAAATCGGGGCTATGTCGTGTAGATGATGGCCTAACCGGAGGCTTTAAAATTTTCTTTCTAGTGTCCTTCGTTTGGGAGAAAAATGCAAAGGTACAAGACAGCTTTTCCTTGCCAATATCTCTCTTTTGCAAAGAGCTACGCATTGGAAAATTCAGGGCTATGTCGTGTAGATGATGGCCTAGCAGGAGGCTTTAAAATTTTAATTCTAGTGTCCTTCGTTTGGGAAAAAAATGCAAAGGTACAAGACAGCTTTTCCTTGCCAATATCTCTCTTTTGCAAAGAGCTGCGCATTGGAAAATTCATGGCTATGCCGTGTAGATGATGGTCTAAACAGGAGGCTTTAAAATTTTCTTTCTAGTGTCCTTCGTTTGGGAGAAAAATGCAAAGGTACAAGACAGCTTTTCCTTGCCAATATCTCTCTTTTGCAAAGAGCTACGCATTGGAAAATTCAGGGCTATGTCGTGTAGATGATGGCTTAACAGGAGGCTTTAAAATTTTCTTTCTAGTGTCCTTCGTTTGGGAGAAAAATGCAATGGTACAAGAAAGCTTTTCCTTGCCAATATCTCTCTTTTGCAAAGAGCTGCGCATTGGAAAATTCAGGGCTATGTCGTGTAGATGATGGCCTAACAGGAGGCTTTAAAAGTTTCTTTCTAGTGTCCTTCGTTTGGGAGAAAAATGCAAAGGTACATGACAGCTTTTCCTTGCCAATATCTCTCTTTTGCAAAGAGCTGCGCATTGGAAAATTCAGGGCTATGTCGTGTAGATGATGGCCTAACAGGAGGCTTTAAATTTTTCTTTCTAGTGTCCTTCGTTTGGGAGAAAAATGCAAAGGTACAAGACAGCTTTTCCTTGCCAATATCTCTCTTTTGCAAAGAGCTGCGCATTGGAAAATTCATGGCTATGCCGTGTAGATGATGGTCTAAACAGGAGGCTTTAAAATTTTCTTTCTAGTGTCCTTCGTTTGGGAGAAAAATGCAAAGGTACAAGACAGCTTTTCCTTGCCAATATCTCTCTTTTGCAAAGAGCTACGCATTGGAAAATTCAGGGCTATGTCGTGTAGATGATGGCTTAACAGGAGGCTTTAAAATTTTCTTTCTAGTGTCCTTCGTTTGGGAGAAAAATGCAATGGTACAAGAAAGCTTTTCCTTGCCAATATCTCTCTTTTGCAAAGAGCTACGCATTGGAAAATTCAGGGCTATGTCGTGTAGATGATGGCCTAACAGGAGGCTTTAAAATTTTCTTTCTAGTTACCTTCGTTTGGGAGAAAAATGCAAAGGTACAAGACAGCTTTTCCTTGCCAATATCTCTCTTTTGCATAGAGCTGCGCATTGGAAAATTCAGGGCTATGTCGTGTAGATGATGGCCTAACAGGAGGCTTTAAAATTTTCTTTCTAGTGTCCTTCGTTTGGGAGAAAAATGCAAAGGTGCAAGACAGCTTTTCCTTGCCAATATCTCTCTTTTGCAAAGAGCTACGCATTGGAAAATTCAGGGCTATGCCGTGTAGATGAAGCACTAACAGGAGGCTTTAAAATTTTCTTTCTAGTGTCCTTCGTTTGGGAGAAAAATGCAAAGGTACAAGACAGCTTTTCCTTGCCAATATCTCTCTTTTGCAAAGAGCTACGCATTGGAAAATTCAGGGCTATGTCGTGTAGATGATGGCCTAACAGGAGGCTTTAAAATTTTAATTCTAGTGTCCTTCGTTTGGGAGAAAAATGCAAAGGTACAAGACAGCTTTTCCTTGCCAATATCTCTCTTTTGCAAAGAGCTGCGCATTGGAAAATTCATGGCTATGCCGTGTAGATGATGGTCTAACAGGAGGTTTTAAAATTTTCTTTCTAGTGTCCTTCGTTTGGGAGAAAAATGCAATGGTACAAGACAGCTTTACCTTGCCAATATCTCTCTTTTGCAAAGAGCTGCGCATTGGAAAATTCAGGGCTATGTCGTGTAGATGATGGCCTAACAGGAGGCTTTAAAATTTTCTTTCTAGTGTCCTTCGTTTGGGAGAAAAATGCAAAGGTACAAGACAGCTTTTCCTTGCCAATATCTCTCTTTTGCAAAGAGCTACGCATTGGAAAATTCAGGGCTATGTCGTGTAGATGATGGCCTAACAGGAGGCTTTAAAATTTTCTTTCTAGTGACCTTCGTTTGGGAGAAAAATGCAATGGTACAAGACAGCTTTTCCTTGCCAATATCTCTCTTTTGCAAATAGCTACGCATTGGAAAATTCAGGGCTATGTCGTGTAGATGATGGCCTAACAGGAGGCTTTAAAATTTTCTTTCTAGTGACCTTCGTTTGGGAGAAAAATGCAAAGGTACAAGACAGCTTGTCCTTGCCAATATCTCTCTTTTGCAAAGAGTTGGGCATTGGAAAATTCAGGGCTATGTCGTGTAGATGATGGCCTAACAGGAGGCTTTAAAATTTTAATTCTAGTGTCCTTCGTTTGGGAGAAAAATGCAAAGGTACAAGACAGCTTTTCCTTGCCAATATCTCTCTTTTGCAAAGAGCTGCGCATTGGAAAATTCATGGCTATGCCGTGTAGATGATGGTCTAAACAGGAGACTTTAAAATTTTCTTTCTAGTGTCCTTCGTTTGGGAGAAAAATGCAAAGGTACAAGACAGCTTTTCCTTGCCAATATCTCTCTTTTGCAAAGAGCTGCGCATTGGAAAATTCAGGGCATTGTCGTGTAGATGATGGCCTAACAGGAGGCTTTAAAATTTTCTTTCCAGTGTCCTTCGTTTGGGAGAAAAATGCAAAGGTACAAGACAGCTTTTCCTTGCCAATATCTCTCTTTTGCAAAGAGCTACGCATTGGAAAATTCAGGGCTATGCCGTGTAGATGAAGCACTAACAGGAGGCTTTAAAATTTTCATTCTAGTGTCCTTCGTTTGGGAGAAAAATGCAAAGGTACAAGACAGCTTTTCCTTGCCAATATCTCTCTTTTGCAAAGAGCTGCGCATTGGAAAATTCAGGGCTATGTCGTGTAGATGAAGCACTAACAGGAGGCTTTAAAATTTTCATTCTAGTGTCCTTCGTTTGGGAGAAAAATGCAAAGGTACAAGACAGCTTTTCCTTGCCAATATCTCTCTTTTGCAAAGAGCTGCGCATTGGAAAATTCAGGGCTATGTCGTGTAGATGATGGCCTAATAGGAGGCTTTAAAATTTTCTTTCTAGTGTCCTTCGTTTGGGAGAAAAATGCAAAGGTACAAGACAGCTTTTCCTTGCCAATATCTCTCTTTTGCAAAGAGCTACGCATTGGAAAATTCATGGCTATGCCGTGTAGATGAAGCACTAACAGGAGGCTTTAAAATTTTCATTCTAGTGTCCTTCGTTTGGGAGAAAAATGCAAAGGTACAAGACAGCTTTTCCTTGCCAATATCTCTCTTTTGCAAAGAGCTACGCATTGGAAAATTCAGGGCTATGCCGTGTAGATGAAGCACTAACAGGAGGCTTTAAAATTTTCATTCTAGTGTCCTTCGTTTGGGAGAAAAATGCAAAGGTACAAGACAGCTTGTCCTTGCCAATATCTCTCTTTTGCAAAGAGTTGCGCATTGGAAAATTCAGGGCTATGTCGTGTAGATGATGGCCTAACAGGAGGCTTTAAAATTTTAATTCTAGTGTCCTTCGTTTGGGAGAAAAATGCAAAGGTACAAGACAGCTTTTCCTTGCCAATATCTCTCTTTTGCAAAGAGCTGCGCATTGGAAAATTCATGGCTATGCCGTGTAGATGATGGTCTAAACAGGAGACTTTAAAATTTTCTTTCTAGTGTCCTTCGTTTGGGAGAAAAATGCAAAGGTACAAGACAGCTTTTCCTTGCCAATATCTCTCTTTTGCAAAGAGCTGCGCATTGGAAAATTCAGGGCATTGTCGTGTAGATGATGGCCTAACAGGAGGCTTTAAAATTTTCTTTCTAGTGTCCTTCGTTTGGGAGAAAAATGCAAAGGTACAAGACAGCTTTTCCTTGCCAATATCTCTCTTTTGCAAAGAGCTACGCATTGGAAAATTCAGGGCTATGCCGTGTAGATGAAGCACTAACAGGAGGCTTTAAAATTTTCATTCTAGTGTCCTTCGTTTGGGAGAAAAATGCAAAGGTACAAGACAGCTTTTCCTTGCCAATATCTCTCTTTTGCAAAGAGCTGCGCATTGGAAAATTCAGGGCTATGTCGTGTAGATGATGGCCTAATAGGAGGCTTTAAAATTTTCTTTCTAGTGTCCTTCGTTTGGGAGAAAAATGCAAAGGTACAAGACAGCTTTTCCTTGCCAATATCTCTCTTTTGCAAAGAGCTACGCATTGGAAAATTCAGGGCTATGTCGTGTAGATGATGGCCTAACAGGAGGCTTTAAAATTTTCTTTCTAGTGTCCTTCGTTTGGGAGAAAAATGCAAAGGTACAAGACAGCTTTTCCTTGCCAATATCTCTCGTTTGCAAAGAGCTGCGCATTGGAAAATTCAGGGCTATGTCGTGTAGATGATGGCCTAACAGGAGGCTTTAAAATTTTCTTTCTAGTGTCCTTCGTTTGGGAGAAAAATGCAAAGGTACAAGACAGCTTTTCCTTGCCAATATCTCTCTTTTGCAAAGAGCTGCGCATTGGAAAATTCATGGCTATGCCGTGTAGATTATGGTCTAACAGGAGGCTTTAAAATTTTCTTTCTAGTGTCATTCGTTTGGGAGAAAAATGCAATGGTACAAGACAGCTTTACCTTGCCAATATCTCTCTTTTGCAAAGAGCTGCGCATTGGAAAATTCAGGGCTATGTCGTGTAGATGATGGCCTAACAGGAGGCTTTAAAATTTTCTTTCTAGTGTCCTTCGTTTGGGAGAAAAATGCAAAGGTACAAGACAGCTTTTCCTTGCCAATATCTCTCTTTTGCAAAGAGCTACGCATTGGAAAATTCAGGGCTATGTCGTGTAGATGATGGCCTAACAGGAGGCTTTAAAATTTTCTTTCTAGTGACCTTCGTTTGGGAGAAAAATGCAAAGGTACAAGACAGCTTTTCCTTGCCAATATCTCTCTTTTGCAAAGAGCTACGCATTGGAAAATTCAGGGCTATGTCGTGTAGATGATGGCCTAACAGGAGGCTTTAAAATTTTCTTTCTAGTGACCTTCGTTTGGGAGAAAAATGCAAAGTTACAAGACAGCTTGTCCTTGCCAATATCTCTTTTGCAAAGAGCTGCGCATTGGAAAATTCAGGGCTATGTCGTGTAGATAATGGCCTAACAGTAGGCTTTAAAATTTTAATTCTAGTGTCCTTCGTTTGGGAGAAAAATGCAAAGGTACAAGACAGCTTTTCCTTGCCAATATCTCTCTTTTGCAAAGAGCTGCGCATTGGAAAATTCATGGCTATGCCGTGTAGATGATGGTCTAAACAGGAGGCTTTAAAATTTTCTTTCTAGTGTCCTTCGTTTGGGAGAAAAATGCAAAGGTACAAGACAGCTTTTCCTTGCCAATATCTCTCTTTTGCAAAGAGCTGCGCATTGGAAAATTCAGGGCTATGTCGTGTAGATGATGGCCTAACAGGAGGCTTTAAAATTTTCTTTCTAGTGACCTTCGTTTGGGAGAAAAATGCAAAGGTACAAGACAGCTTTTCCTTGCCAATATCTCTCTTTTGCAAAGAGCTGCGCATTGGAAAATTCAGGGCTATGTCGTGCAGATGATGGCCTAACAGGAGGCTTTAAAATTTTAATTCTAGTGTCCTTCGTTTGGGAGAAAAATGCAAAGGTACAAGACAGCTTTTCCTTGCCAATATCTCTCTTTTGCAAAGAGCTGCGCATTGGAAAATTCATGGCTATGCCGTGTAGATGATGGTCTAACAGGAGGCTTTAAAATTTTCTTTCTAGTGTCCTTCGTTTGGGAGAAAAATGCAAAGGTACAAGACAGCTTTTCCTTGCCAATATCTCTCTTTTGCAAAGAGCTACGCATTGGAAAATTCAGGGCTATGTCGTGTAGATGATTGCCTAACAGGAGGCTTTAAAATTTTCTTTCTAGTGACCTTCGTTTGGGAGAAAAATGCAAAGGTACAAGACAGCTTTTCCTTGCCAATATCTCTCTTTTGCAAAGAGCTGCGCATTGGAAAATTCAGGGCTATGTCGTGTAGATGATGGCCTAACAGGAGGCTTTAAAATTTTCTTTCTAGTGACCTTCGTTTGGGAGAAAAATGCAAAGTTACAAGACAGCTTGTCCTTGCCAATATCTCTTTTGCAAAGAGCTGCGCATTGGAAAATTCAGGGCTTTGTCGTGTAGATGATGGCCTAACAGTAGGCTTTAAAATTTTAATTCTAGTGTCCTTCGTTTGGGAGAAAAATGCAAAGGTACAAGACAGCTTTTCCTTGCCAATATCTTTCTTTTGCAAAGAGCTGCGCATTGGAAAATTCATGGCTATGCCGTGTAGATGATGGTCTAAACAGGAGGCTTTAAAATTTTCTTTCTAGTGTCCTTCGTTTGGGAGAAAAATGCAAAGGTACAAGACAGCTTTTCCTTGCCAATATCTCTCTTTTGCAAAGAGCTGCGCATTGGAAAATTCAGGGCTATGTCGTGTAGATGATGGCCTAACAGGAGGCTTTAAAATTTTCTTTCTAGTGACCTTCGTTTGGGAGAAAAATGCAAAGGTACAAGACAGCTTTTCCTTGCCAATATCTCTCTTTTGCAAAGAGCTGCGCATTGGAAAATTCAGGGCTATGTCGTGTAGATGATGGCCTAACAGGAGGCTTTAAAATTTTCTTTCTAGTGTCCTTCGTTTGGGAGAAAAATGCAAAGGTACAAGACAGCTTTTCCTTGCCAATATCTCTCTTTGCAAAGAGCTACGCATTGGAAAATTCAGGGCTATGCCGTGTAGATGAAGCACTAACAGGAGGCTTTAAAATTTTCATTCTAGTGTCCTTCGTTTGGGAGAAAAATGCAAAGGTACAAGACAGCTTTTCCTTGCCAATATCTCTCTTTTGCAAAGAGCTGCGCATTGGAAAATTCAGGGCTATGTCGTGTAGATGATGGCCTAACAGGAGGCTTTAAAATTTTCTTTCTAGTGTCCTTCGTTTGGGAGAAAAATGCAAAGGTACAAGACAGCTTTTCCTTGCCAATATCTCTCTTTTGCAAAGAGCTGCGCATTGGAAAATTCATGGCTATGCCGTGTAGATTATGGTCTAACAGGAGGCTTTAAAATTTTCTTTCTAGTGTCATTCGTTTGGGAGAAAAATGCAATGGTACAAGACAGCTTTACCTTGCCAATATCTCTCTTTTGCAAAGAGCTGCGCATTGGAAAATTCAGGGCTATGTCGTGTAGATGATGGCCTAACAGGAGGCTTTAAAATTTTCTTTCTAGTGTCCTTCGTTTGGGAGAAAAATGCAAAGGTACAAGACAGCTTTTCCTTGCCAATATCTCTCTTTTGCAAAGAGCTACGCATTGGAAAATTCAGGGCTATGTCGTGTAGATGATGGCCTAACAGGAGGCTTTAAAATTTTCTTTCTAGTGACCTTCGTTTGGGAGAAAAATGCAAAGGTACAAGACAGCTTTTCCTTGCCAATATCTCTCTTTTGCAAAGAGCTACGCATTGGAAAATTCAGGGCTATGTCGTGTAGATGATGGCCTAACAGGAGGCTTTAAAATTTTCTTTCTAGTGACCTTCGTTTGGGAGAAAAATGCAAAGTTACAAGACAGCTTGTCCTTGCCAATATCTCTTTTGCAAAGAGCTGCGCATTGGAAAATTCAGGGCTATGTCGTGTAGATGATGGCCTAACAGTAGGCTTTAAAATTTTAATTCTAGTGTCCTTCGTTTGGGAGAAAAATGCAAAGGTACAAGACAGCTTTTCCTTGCCAATATCTCTCTTTTGCAAAGAGCTGCGCATTGGAAAATTCATGGCTATGCCGTGTAGATGATGGTCTAAACAGGAGGCTTTAAAATTTTCTTTCTAGTGTCCTTCGTTTGGGAGAAAAATGCAAAGGTACAAGACAGCTTTTCCTTGCCAATATCTCTCTTTTGCAAAGAGCTGCGCATTGGAAAATTCAGGGCTATGTCGTGTAGATGATGGCCTAACAGGAGGCTTTAAAATTTTCTTTCTAGTGACCTTCGTTTGGGAGAAAAATGCAAAGGTACAAGACAGCTTTTCCTTGCCAATATCTCTCTTTTGCAAAGAGCTGCGCATTGGAAAATTCAGGGCTATGTCGTGTAGATGATGGCCTAACAGGAGGCTTTAAAATTTTCTTTCTAGTGTCCTTCGTTTGGGAGAAAAATGCAAAGGTACAAGACAGCTTTTCCTTGCCAATATCTCTCTTTGCAAAGAGCTACGCATTGGAAAATTCAGGGCTATGTCGTGTAGATGATGGCCTAACAGGAGGCTTTAAAATTTTCTTTCTAGTGACCTTCGTTTGGGAGAAAAATGCAAAGGTACAAGACAGCTTTTCCTTGCCAATATCTCTCTTTTGCAAAGAGCTGCGCATTGGAAAATTCAGGGCTATGTCGTGCAGATGATGGCCTAACAGGAGGCTTTAAAATTTTAATTCTAGTGTCCTTCGTTTGGGAGAAAAATGCAAAGGTACAAGACAGCTTTTCCTTGCCAATATCTCTCTTTTGCAAAGAGCTGCGCATTGGAAAATTCATGGCTATGCCGTGTAGATGATGGTCTAACAGGAGGCTTTAAAATTTTCTTTCTAGTGTCCTTCGTTTGGGAGAAAAATGCAAAGGTACAAGACAGCTTTTCCTTGCCAATATCTCTCTTTTGCAAAGAGCTACGCATTGGAAAATTCAGGGCTATGTCGTGTAGATGATTGCCTAACAGGAGGCTTTAAAATTTTCTTTCTAGTGACCTTCGTTTGGGAGAAAAATGCAAAGGTACAAGACAGCTTTTCCTTGCCAATATCTCTCTTTTGCAAAGAGCTACGCATTGGAAAATTCAGGGCTATGTCGTGTAGATGATGGCCTAACAGGAGGCTTTAAAATTTTCTTTCTAGTGACCTTCGTTTGGGAGAAAAATGCAAAGGTACAAGACAGCTTGTCCTTGCCAATATCTCTCTTTTGCAAAGAGCTGCGCATTGGAAAATTCAGGGCTATGTCGTGTAGATGATGGCCTAACAGGAGGCTTTAAAATTTTCTTTCTAGTGACCTTCGTTTGGGAGAAAAATGCAAAGTTACAAGACAGCTTGTCCTTGCCAATATCTCTTTTGCAAAGAGCTGCGCATTGGAAAATTCAGGGCTTTGTCGTGTAGATGATGGCCTAACAGTAGGCTTTAAAATTTTAATTCTAGTGTCCTTCGTTTGGGAGAAAAATGCAAAGGTACAAGACAGCTTTTCCTTGCCAATATCTCTCTTTTGCAAAGAGCTGCGCATTGGAAAATTCATGGCTATGCCGTGTAGATGATGGTCTAAACAGGAGGCTTTAAAATTTTCTTTCTAGTGTCCTTCGTTTGGGAGAAAAATGCAAAGGTACAAGACAGCTTTTCCTTGCCAATATCTCTCTTTTGCAAAGAGCTGCGCATTGGAAAATTCAGGGCTATGTCGTGTAGATGATGGCCTAACAGGAGGCTTTAAAATTTTCTTTCTAGTGACCTTCGTTTGGGAGAAAAATGCAAAGGTACAAGACAGCTTTTCCTTGCCAATATCTCTCTTTTGCAAAGAGCTGCGCATTGGAAAATTCAGGGCTATGTCGTGTAGATGATGGCCTAACAGGAGGCTTTAAAATTTTCTTTCTAGTGTCCTTCGTTTGGGAGAAAAATGCAAAGGTACAAGACAGCTTTTCCTTGCCAATATCTCTCTTTGCAAAGAGCTACGCATTGGAAAATTCAGGGCTATGTCGTGTAGATGATGGCCTAACAGGAGGCTTTAAAATTTTCTTTCTAGTGACCTTCGTTTGGGAGAAAAATGCAAAGGTACAAGACAGCTTTTCCTTGCCAATATCTCTCTTTTGCATAGAGCTGCGCATTGGAAAATTCATGGCTATGCCGTGTAGATGATGGTCTAAACAGGAGGCTTTAAAATTTTCTTTCTAGTGTCCTTCGTTTGGGAGAAAAATGCAAAGGTACAAGACAGCTTTTCCTTGCCAATATCTCTCTTTTGCAAAGAGCTGCGCATTGGAAAATTCAGGGCATTGTCGTGTAGATGATGGCCTAACAGGAGGCTTTAAAATTTTCTTTCTAGTGACCTTCGTTTGGGAGAAAAATGCAAAGGTACAAGACAGCTTTTCCTTGCCAATATCTCTCTTTTGCAAAGAGCTGCGCATTGGAAAATTCAGGGCTATGTCGTGTAGATGATGGCCTAACAGGAGGCTTTAAAATTTTCTTTCTAGTGTCCTTCGTTTGGGAGAAAAATGCAAAGGTACAAGACAGCTTTTCCATGCCAATATCTCTCTTTAGCAAAGAGCTACGCATTGGAAAATTCAGGGCTATGTCGTGTAGATGATGGCCTAACAGGAGGCTTTAAAATTTTATTTCTAGTGACCTTCATTTGGGAGAAAAATGCAAAGGTACAAGACAGCTTTTCCTTGCCAATATCTCTCAATTGCATAGAGCTGCGCATTGGAAAATTCAGGGCTATGTCGTGTAGATGATGGCCTAACAGGAGGCTTTAAAATTTTAATTCTAGTGTCCTTCGTTTGGGAGAAAAATGCAAAGGTGCAAGACAGCTTTTCCTTGCCAATATCTCTCTTTTGCAAAAAGCTACGCATTGGAAAATTCAGGGCTATGCCGTGTAGATGAAGCACTAACAGGAGGCTTTAAAATTTTCATTCTAGTGTCCTTCGTTTGGGAGAAAAATGCAAAGGTACAAGACAGCTTTTCCTTGCCAATATCTCTCTTTTGCAAAGAGCTGCGCATTGGAAAATTCAGGGCTATGTCGTGTAGATGATGGCCTAACAGGAGGCTTTAAAATTTTCTTTCTAGTGTCCTTCGTTTGGGAGAAAAATGCAAAGGTACAAGACAGCTTTTCCTTGCCAATATCTCTCTTTTGCAAAGAGCTGCGCATTGGAAAATTCAGGGCTATGTCGTGTAGATGATGGCCTAACAGGAGGCTTTAAAATTTTAATTCTAGTTTCCTTCGTTTGGGAGAAAAATGCAAAGGTACAAGATAGCTTTTCCTTGCCAATATCTCTCTTTTGCAAAGAGCTGCGCATTGGAAAATTCATGGCTATGCCGTGTAGATGATGGTCTAACAGGAGGCTTTAAAATTTTCTTTCTAGTGTCCTTCGTTTGGGAGAAAAATGCAAAGGTACAAGACAGCTTTTCCTTGCCAATATCTCTCGTTTGCAAAGAGCTGCACATTGGAAAATTCAGGGCTATGTCGTGTAGATGATGGCCTAACAGGAGGCTTTAAAATTTTCTTTCTAGTGTCCTTCGTTTGGGAGAAAAATGCAAAGGTACAAGACAGCTTTTCCTTGCCAATATCTCTCTTTTGCAAAGAGCTACGCATTGGAAAATTCAGGGCTATGTCGTGTAGATGATGGCCTAACAGGAGGCTTTAAAAGTTTCTTTCTAGTGTCCTTCGTTTGGGAAAAAAATGCAAAGGTACAAGACAGCTTTTCCTTGCCAATATCTCTCTTTTGCAAAGAGCTGCGCATTGGAAAATTCAGGGCTATGTCGTGTAGATGATGGCCTAACAGGAGGCTTTAAAATTTTAATTCTAGTGTCCTTCGTTTGGGAGAAAAATGCAAAGGTACAAGACAGCTTTTCCTTGCCAATATCTCTCTTTTGCAAAGAGCTGCGCATTGGAAAATTCAGGGCTATGTCGTGTAGATGATGGCCTAACAGGAGGCTTTAAAATTTTCTTTCTAGTGTCCTTCGTTTGGGAGAAAAATGCAATGGTACAAGACAGCTTTTCCTTGCCAATATCTCTCTTTTGCAAAGAGCTGCGCATTGGAAAATTCAGGGCTATGTCGTGTAGATGATGGCCTAACAGGAGGCTTTAAAATTTTCTTTCTAGTGTCCTTCGTTTGGGAGAAAAATGCAATGGTACAAGACAGCTTTTCCTTGCCAATATCTCTCTTTTGCAAAGAGCTACGCATTGGAAAATTCAGGGCTATGCCGTGTAGATGAAGCACTAACAGGAGGCTTTAAAATTTTCATTCTAGTGTCCTTCGTTTGGGAGAAAAATGCAAAGGTACAAGACAGCTTTTCCTTGCCAATATCTCTCTTTTGCAAAGAGCTGCGCATTGGAAAATTCAGGGCTATGTCGTGTAGATGATGGCCTAATAGGAGGCTTTAAAATTTTCTTTCTAGTGTCCTTCGTTTGGGAGAAAAATGCAAAGGTACAAGACAGCTTTTCCTTGCCAATATCTCTCTTTTGCAAAGAGCTACGCATTGGAAAATTCAGGGCTATGTCGTGTAGATGATGGCCTAACAGGAGGCTTTAAAATTTTCTTTCTAGTGTCCTTCGTTTGGGAGAAAAATGCAAAGGTACAAGACAGCTTTTCCTTGCCAATATCTCTCGTTTGCAAAGAGCTGCGCATTGGAAAATTCAGGGCTATGTCGTGTAGATGATGGCCTAACAGGAGGCTTTAAAATTTTCTTTCTAGTGTCCTTCGTTTGGGAGAAAAATGCAAAGGTACAAGACAGCTTTTCCTTGCCAATATCTCTCTTTTGCAAAGAGCTGCGCATTGGAAAATTCAGGGCTATGCCGTGTAGATGATGGTCTAACAGGAGGCTTTAAAATTTTCTTTCTAGTGTCATTCGTTTGGGAGAAAAATGCAATGGTACAAGACAGCTTTACCTTGCCAATATCTCTCTTTTGCAAAGAGCTGCGCATTGGAAAATTCAGGGCTATGTCGTGTAGATGATGGCCTAACAGGAGGCTTTAAAATTTTCTTTCTAGTGTCCTTCGTTTGGGAGAAAAATGCAAAGGTACAAGACAGCTTTTCCTTGCCAATATCTCTCTTTTGCAAAGAGCTACGCATTGGAAAATTCAGGGCTATGTCGTGTAGATGATGGCCTAACAGGAGGCTTTAAAATTTTCTTTCTAGTGACCTTCGTTTGGGAGAAAAATGCAAAGGTACAAGACAGCTTTTCCTTGCCAATATCTCTCTTTTGCAAAGAGCTACGCATTGGAAAATTCAGGGCTATGTCGTGTAGATGATGGCCTAACAGGAGGCTTTAAAATTTTCTTTCTAGTGTCCTTCGTTTGGGAGAAAAATGCAAAGGTACAAGACAGCTTTTCCTTGCCAATATCTCTCGTTTGCAAAGAGCTGCGCATTGGAAAATTCAGGGCTATGTCGTGTAGATGATGGCCTAACAGGAGGCTTTAAAATTTTCTTTCTAGTGTCCTTCGTTTGGGAGAAAAATGCAAAGGTACAAGACAGCTTTTCCTTGCCAATATCTCTCTTTTGCAAAGAGCTGCGCATTGGAAAATTCATGGCTATGCCGTGTAGATGATGGTCTAAACAGGAGGCTTTAAAATTTTCTTTCTAGTGTCCTTCGTTTGGGAGAAAAATGCAAAGGTACAAGACAGCTTTTCCTTGCCAATATCTCTCTTTTGCAAAGAGCTGCGCATTGGAAAATTCAGGGCTATGTCGTGTAGATGATGGCCTAACAGGAGGCTTTAAAATTTTCTTTCTAGTGACCTTCGTTTGGGAGAAAAATGCAAAGGTACAAGACAGCTTTTCCTTGCCAATATCTCTCTTTTGCAAAGAGCTGCGCATTGGAAAATTCAGGGCTATGTCGTGTAGATGATGGCCTAACAGGAGGCTTTAAAATTTTCTTTCTAGTGTCCTTCATTTGGGAGAAAAATGCAAAGGTACAAGACAGCTTTTCCTTGCCAATATCTCTCTTTGCAAAGAGCTACGCATTGGAAAATTCAGGGCTATGTCGTGTAGATGATGGCCTAACAGGAGGCTTTAAAATTTTCTTTCTAGTGACCTTCGTTTGGGAGAAAAATGCAAAGGTACAAGACAGCTTTTCCTTGCCAATATCTCTCTTTTGCAAAGAGCTGCGCATTGGAAAATTCAGGGCTATGTCGTGCAGATGATGGCCTAACAGGAGGCTTTAAAATTTTAATTCTAGTGTCCTTCGTTTGGGAGAAAAATGCAAAGGTACAAGACAGCTTTTCCTTGCCAATATCTCTCTTTTGCAAAGAGCTGCGCATTGGAAAATTCATGGCTATGCCGTGCAGATGATTGCCTAACAGGAGGCTTTAAAATTTTCTTTCTAGTGACCTTCGTTTGGGAGAAAAATGCAAAGGTACAAGACAGCTTTTCCTTGCCAATATCTCTCTTTTGCAAAGAGCTACGCATTGGAAAATTCAGGGCTATGTCGTGTAGATGATGGCCTAACAGGAGGCTTTAAAATTTTCTTTCTAGTGACCTTCGTTTGGGAGAAAAATGCAAAGGTACAAGACAGCTTGTCCTTGCCAATATCTCTCTTTTGCAAAGAGCTGCGCATTGGAAAATTCAGGGCTATGTCGTGTAGATGATGGCCTAACAGGAGGCTTTAAAATTTTAATTCTAGTGTCCTTCGTTTGGGAGAAAAATGCAAAGGTACAAGACAGCTTTTCCTTGCCAATATCTCTCTTTTGCAAAGAGCTGCGCATTGGAAAATTCATGGCTATGCCGTGTAGATGATGGTCTAAACAGGAGGCTTTAAAATTTTCTTTCTAGTGTCCTTCGTTTGGGAGAAAAATGCAAAGGTACAAGACAGCTTTTCCTTGCCAATATCTCTCTTTTGCAAAGAGCTGCGCATTGGAAAATTCAGGGCATTGTCGTGTAGATGATGGCCTAACAGGAGGCTTTAAAATTTTCTTTCTAGTGACCTTCGTTTGGGAGAAAAATGCAAAGGTACAAGACAGCTTTTCCTTGCCAATATCTCTCTTTTGCAAAGAGCTGCGCATTGGAAAATTCAGGGCTATGTCGTGTAGATGATGGCCTAACAGGAGGCTTTAAAATTTTAATTCTAGTGTCCTTCGTTTGGGAGAAAAATGCAAAGGTGCAAGACAGCTTTTCCTTGCCAATATCTCTCTTTTGCAAAAAGCTACGCATTGGAAAATTCAGGGCTATGCCGTGTAGATGAAGCACTAACAGGAGGCTTTAAAATTTTCATTCTAGTGTCCTTCGTTTGGGAGAAAAATGCAAAGGTACAAGACAGCTTTTCCTTGCCAATATCTCTCTTTTGCAAAGAGCTGCGCATTGGAAAATTCAGGGCTATGTCGTGTAGATGATGGCCTAACAGGAGGCTTTAAAATTTTCTTTCTAGTGTCCTTCGTTTGGGAGAAAAATGCAAAGGTACAAGACAGCTTTTCCTTGCCAATATCTCTCTTTTGCAAAGAGCTGCGCATTGGAAAATTCAGGGCTATGTCGTGTAGATGATGGCCTAACAGGAGGCTTTAAAATTTTAATTCTAGTGTCCTTCGTTTGGGAGAAAAATGCAAAGGTACAAGACAGCTTTTCCTTGCCAATATCTCTCTTTTGCAAAGAGCTGCGCATTGGAAAATTCAGGGCTATGTCGTGTAGATGATGGCCTAACAGGAGGCTTTAAAATTTTCTTTCTAGTGTCCTTCGTTTGGGAGAAAAATGCAAAGGTACAAGATAGCTTTTCCTTGCCAATATCTCTCGTTTGCAAAGAGCTGCGCATTGGAAAATTCAGGGCTATGTCGTGTAGATGATGGCCTAACAGGAGGCTTTAAAATTTTAATTCTAGTGTCCTTCGTTTGGGAGAAAAATGCAAAGGTACAAGACAGCTTTTCCTTGCCAATATCTCTCTTTTGCAAAGAGCTGCGCATTGGAAAATTCATGGCTATGCCGTGTAGATGATGGTCTAAACAGGAGGCTTTAAAATTTTCTTTCTAGTGTCCTTCGTTTGGGAGAAAAATGCAAAGGTACAAGACAGCTTTTCCTTGCCAATATCTCTCTTTTGCAAAGAGCTGCGCATTGGAAAATTCAGGGCATTGTCGTGTAGATGATGGCCTAACAGGAGGCTTTAAAATTTTCTTTCTAGTGACCTTCGTTTGGGAGAAAAATGCAAAGGTACAAGACAGCTTTTCCTTGCCAATATCTCTCTTTTGCAAAGAGCTGCGCATTGGAAAATTCAGGGCTATGTCGTGTAGATGATGGCCTAACAGGAGGCTTTAAAATTTTAATTCTAGTGTCCTTCGTTTGGGAGAAAAATGCAAAGGTGCAAGACAGCTTTTCCTTGCCAATATCTCTCTTTTGCAAAAAGCTACGCATTGGAAAATTCAGGGCTATGCCGTGTAGATGAAGCACTAACAGGAGGCTTTAAAATTTTCATTCTAGTGTCCTTCGTTTGGGAGAAAAATGCAAAGGTACAAGACAGCTTTTCCTTGCCAATATCTCTCTTTTGCAAAGAGCTGCGCATTGGAAAATTCAGGGCTATGTCGTGTAGATGATGGCCTAACAGGAGGCTTTAAAATTTTCTTTCTAGTGTCCTTCGTTTGGGAGAAAAATGCAAAGGTACAAGACAGCTTTTCCTTGCCAATATCTCTCTTTTGCAAAGAGCTGCGCATTGGAAAATTCAGGGCTATGTCGTGTAGATGATGGCCTAACAGGAGGCTTTAAAATTTTAATTCTAGTGTCCTTCGTTTGGGAGAAAAATGCAAAGGTACAAGACAGCTTTTCCTTGCCAATATCTCTCTTTTGCAAAGAGCTGCGCATTGGAAAATTCAGGGCTATGTCGTGTAGATGATGGCCTAACAGGAGGCTTTAAAATTTTCTTTCTAGTGTCCTTCGTTTGGGAGTAAAATGCAAAGGTACAAGATAGCTTTTCCTTGCCAATATCTCTCGTTTGCAAAGAGCTGCGCATTGGAAAATTCAGGGCTATGTCGTGTAGATGATGGCCTAACAGGAGGCTTTAAAATTTTCTTTCTAGTGTCCTTCGTTTGGGAGAAAAATGCAAAGGTACAAGACAGCTTTTCCTTGCCAATATCTCTCTTTTGCAAAGAGCTACGCATTGGAAAATTCAGGGCTATGTCGTGTAGATGATGGCTTAACAGGAGGCTTTAAAATTTTCTTTCTAGTGTCCTTCATTTGGGAGAAAAATGCAATGGTACAAGAAAGCTTTTCCTTGCCAATATCTCTCTTTTGCAAAGAGCTGCGCATTGGAAAATTCAGGGCTATGTCGTGTAGATGATGGCCTAACAGGAGGCTTTAAAATTTTCTTTCTAGTGTCCTTCGTTTGGGAGAAAAATGCAATGGTACAAGACAGCTTTTCCTTGCCAATATCTCTCTTTTGCAAAGAGCTGCGCATTGGAAAATTCAGGGCTATGTCGTGTAGATGATGGCCTAACAGGAGGCTTTAAAATTTTCTTTCTAGTGTCCTTCGTTTGGGAGAAAAATGCAAAGGTACAAGACAGCTTTTCCTTGCCAATATCTCTCTTTTGCAAAGAGCTACGCATTGGAAAATTCACGGCTATGTCGTGTAGATGATGGCCTAACAGGAGGCTTTAAAATTTTCTTTCTAGTTACCTTCGTTTGGGAGAAAAATGCAAAGGTACAAGACAGCTTTTCCTTGCCAATATCTCTCTTTTGCATAGAGCTGCGCATTGGAAAATTCAGGGCTATGTCGTGTAGATGATGGCCTAACAGGAGGCTTTAAAATTTTCTTTCTAGTGTCCTTCGTTTGGGAGAAAAATGCAAAGGTGCAAGACAGCTTTTCCTTGCCAATATCTCTCTTTTGCAATGAGCTACGCATTGGAAAATTCAGGGCTATGCCGTGTAGATGAAGCACTAACAGGAGGCTTTAAAATTTTCATTCTAGTGTCCTTCGTTTGGGAGAAAAATGCAAAGGTACAAGACAGCTTTTCCTTGCCAATATCTCTCTTTTGCAAAGAGCTGCGCATTGGAAAATTCAGGGCTATGTCGTGTAGATGATGGCCTAACAGGAGGCTTTAAAATTTTCTTTCTAGTGTCCTTCGTTTGGGAGAAAAATGCAAAGGTACAAGACAGCTTTTCCTTGCCAATATCTCTCTTTTGCAAAGAGCTACGCATTGGAAAATTCAGGGCTATGTCGTGTAGATGATGGCCTAACAGGAGGCTTTAAAATTTTCTTTCTAGTGACCTTCGTTTGGGAGAAAAATGCAAAGGTACAAGACAGCTTTTCCTTGCCAATATCTCTCTTTTGCAAAGAGCTGCGCATTGGAAAATCCAGGGCTATGTCGTGTAGATGATGGCCTAACAGGAGGCTTTAAAATTTTCTTTCTAGTGTCCTTCGTTTGGGAGAAAAATGCAAAGGTACAAGACAGCTTTTCCTTGCCAATATCTCTCTTTTGCAAAGGGCTACGCATTGGAAAATTCAGGGCTATGTCGTGTAGATGATGGCCTAACAGGAGGCTTTAAAATTTTCTTTCTAGTGACCTTCGTTTGGGAGAAAAATGCAAAGGTACAAGACAGCTTTTCCTTGCCAATATCTCTCTTTTGCAAAGAGCTGCGCATTGGAAAATTCAGGGCTATGTCGTGCAGATGATGGCCTAACAGGAGGCTTTAAAATTTTAATTCTAGTGTCCTTCGTTTGGGAGAAAAATGCAAAGGTACAAGACAGCTTTTCCTTGCCAATATCTCTCTTTTGCAAAGAGCTGCGCATTGGAAAATTCATGGCTATGCCGTGTAGATGATGGTCTAACAGGAGGTTTTAAAATTTTCTTTCTAGTGTCCTTCGTTTGGGAGAAAAATGCAATGGTACAAGACAGCTTTACCTTGCCAATATCTCTCTTTTGCAAAGAGCTGCGCATTGGAAAATTCAGGGCTATGTCGTGTAGATGATGGCCTAACAGGAGGCTTTAAAATTTTCTTTCTAGTGTCCTTCGTTTGGGAGAAAAATGCAAAGGTACAAGACAGCTTTTCCTTGCCAATATCTCTCTTTTGCAAAGAGCTACGCATTGGAAAATTCAGGGCTATGTCGTGTAGATGATGGCCTAACAGGAGGCTTTAAAATTTTCTTTCTAGTGACCTTCGTTTGGGAGAAAAATGCAAAGGTACAAGACAGCTTGTCCTTGCCAATATCTCTCTTTTGCAAAGAGTTGCGCATTGGAAAATTCAGGGCTATGTCGTGTAGATGATGGCCTAACAGGAGGCTTTAAAATTTTAATTCTAGTGTCCTTCGTTTGGGAGAAAAATGCAAAGGTACAAGACAGCTTTTCCTTGCCAATATCTCTCTTTTGCAAAGAGCTGCGCATTGGAAAATTCATGGCTATGCCGTGTAGATGATGGTCTAAACAGGAGACTTTAAAATTTTCTTTCTAGTGTCCTTCGTTTGGGAGAAAAATGCAAAGGTACAAGACAGCTTTTCCTTGCCAATATCTCTCTTTTGCAAAGAGCTGCGCATTGGAAAATTCAGGGCATTGTCGTGTAGATGATGGCCTAACAGGAGGCTTTAAATTTTTCTTTCTAGTGTCCTTCGTTTGGGAGAAAAATGCAAAGGTACAAGACAGCTTTTCCTTGCCAATATCTCTCTTTTGCAAAGAGCTACGCATTGGAAAATTCAGGGCTATGTCGTGTAGATGATGGCCTAACAGGAGGCTTTAAAATTTCTTTCTAGTGACCTTCGTTTGGGAGAAAAATGCAAAGGTACAAGACAGCTTTTCCTTGCCAATATCTCTCTTTTGCAAAGAGCTGCGCATTGCAAAATTCATGGCTTTGTCGTGTAGATGATGGCCTAACAGGAGGCTTTAAAATTTTCTTTCTAGTGACCTTCGTTTGGGAGAAAAATGCAAAGGTACAAGACAGCTTTTCCTTGCCAATATCTCTCTTTTGCAAAGAGCTACGCATTGGAAAATTCAGGACTATGTCGTGTAGATGATGGCCTAACAGGAGGCTTTAAAATTTCTTTCTAGTGACCTTCGTTTGGGAGAAAAATGCAAAGGTACAAGACAGCTTTTCCTTGCCAATATCTCTCTTTTGCAAAGAGCTGCGCATTGGAAAATTCATGGCTATGCCGTTTAGATGATGGTCTAAACAGGAGGCTTTAAAATTTTCTTTCTAGTGTCCTTCGTTTGGGAGAAAAATGCAAAGGTACAAGACAGCTTTTCCTTGCCAATATCTCTCTTTTGCAAAGAGCTGCGCATTGCAAAATTCAGGGCTATGTCGTGTAGATGATGGCCTAACAGGAGGCTTTAAAATTTTGTTTCTAGTGACCTTCGTTTGGGAGAAAAATGCAAAGGTACAAGACAGCTTTTCCTTGCCAATATCTCTCTTTTGCAAAGAGCTGCGCATTGGAAAATGGCCTAACAGGAGGCTTTAAAATTTTAATTCTAGTGTCCATCGTTTGGGAGAAAAATGCAAAGGTACAAGACAGCTTTTCCTTGCCAATATCTCTCTTTTGCAAAGAGCTGCGCATTGCAAAATTCATGGCTATGTCGTGTAGATGATGGCCTAACAGGAGGCTTTAAAATTTTCTTTCTAGTGACCTTCGTTTGGGAGAAAAATGCAATGGTACAAGACAGCTTTTCCTTGCCAATATCTCTCTTTTGCAAAGATCTGCGCATTGGAAAATTCAGGGCTATGTCGTGTAGATGATGGCCTAACAGGAGGCTTTAAAATTTTAATTCTAGTGTCCTTCGTTTGGGAGAAAAATGCAAAGGTACAAGACAGCTTTTCCTTGCCAATATCTCTCTTTTGCAAAGAGCTACGCATTGGAAAATTCAGGGCTATGTCGTGTAGATGATGGCCTAACAGGAGGCTTTAAAATTTTCTTTCTAGTGACCTTCGTTTGGGAGAAAAATGCAAAGGTACAAGACAGCTTGTCCTTGCCAATATCTCTCTTTTGCAAAGAGCTGCGCATTGGAAAATTCAGGGCTATGTCGTGTAGATGATGGCCTAACAGGAGGCTTTAAAATTTTAATTCTAGTGTCCTTCGTTTGGGAGAAAAATGCAAAGGTACAAGACAGCTTTTCCTTGCCAATATCTCTCTTTTGCAAAGAGCTGCGCATTGGAAAATTCATGGCTATGCCGTGTAGATGATGGTCTAAACAGGAGGCTTTAAAATTTTCTTTCTAGTGTCCTTCGTTTGGGAGAAAAATGCAAAGGTACAAGACAGCTTTTCCTTGCCGATATCTCTCTTTTGCAAAGAGCTGCGCATTGGAAAATTCAGGGCTATGTCGTGTAGATGATGGCCTAACAGGAGGCTTTAAATTTTTCTTTCTAGTGTCCTTCGTTTGGGAGAAAAATGCAAAGGTACAAGACAGCTTTTCCTTGCCAATATCTCTCTTTTGCAAAGAGCTGCGCATTGGAAAAATCGGGGCTATGTCGTGTAGATGATGGCCTAACAGGAGGCTTTAAAATTTTAATTCTAGTGTCCTTCGTTTGGGAGAAAAATGCAAAGGTACAAGACAGCTTTTCCTTGCCAATATCTCTCTTTTGCAAAGAGCTACGCATTGGAAAATTCAGGGCTATGTCGTGTAGATGATGGCCTAACAGGAGGCTTTAAAATTTTAATTCTAGTGTCCTTCGTTTGGGAAAAAAATGCAAAGGTACAAGACAGCTTTTCCTTGCCAATATCTCTCTTTTGCAAAGAGCTGCGCATTGGAAAATTCATGGCTATGCCGTGTAGATGATGGTCTAAACAGGAGGCTTTAAAATTTTCTTTCTAGTGTCCTTCGTTTGGGAGAAAAATGCAAAGGAACAAGACAGCTTTTCCTTGCCAATATCTCTCTTTTGCAAAGAGCTGCGCATTGGAAAATTCAGGGCTATGTCGTGTAGATGATGGCCTAACAGGAGGCTTTAAAATTTTCTTTCTAGTGACCTTCGTTTGGGAGAAAAATGCAAAGGTACAAGACAGCTTTTCCTTGCCAATATCTCTCTTTTGCAAAGAGCTACGCATTGGAAAATTCAGGACTATGTCGTGTAGATGATGGCCTAACAGGAGGCTTTAAAATTTCTTTCTAGTGACCTTCGTTTGGGAGAAAAATGCAAAGGTACAAGACAGCTTTTCCTTGCCAATATCTCTCTTTTGCAAAGAGCTGCGCATTGGAAAATTCATGGCTATGCCGTTTAGATGATGGTCTAAACAGGAGGCTTTAAAATTTTAATTCTAGTGTCCTTCGTTTGGGAGAAAAATGCAAAGGTACAAGACAGCTTTTCCTTGCCAATATCTCTCTTTTGCAAAGAGCTGCGCATTGCAAAATTCATGGCTATGTCGTGTAGATGATGGCCTAACAGGAGGCTTTAAAATTTTCTTTCTAATGACCTTCGTTTGGGAGAAAAATGCAATGGTACAAGACAGCTTTTCCTTGCAAATATCTCTCTTTTGCAAAGATCTGCGCATTGGAAAATTCAGGGCTATGTCGTGTAGATGATGGCCTAACAGGAGGCTTTAAAATTTTAATTCTAGTGTCCTTCGTTTGGGAGAAAAATGCAAAGGTACAAGACAGCTTTTCCTTGCCAATATCTCTCTTTTGCAAAGAGCTACGCATTGGAAAATTCAGGGCTATGTCGTGTAGATGATGGCCTAACAGGAGGCTTTAAAATTTTCTTTCTAGTGACCTTCGTTTGGGAGAAAAATGCAAAGGTACAAGACAGCTTGTCCTTGCCAATATCTCTCTTTTGCAAAGAGCTGCGCATTGGAAAATTCAGGGCTATGTCGTGTAGATGATGGCCTAACAGGAGGCTTTAAAATTTTAATTCTAGTGTCCTTCGTTTGGGAGAAAAATGCAAAGGTACAAGACAGCTTTTCCTTGCCAATATCTCTCTTTTGCAAAGAGCTGCGCATTGGAAAATTCATGGCTATGCCGTGTAGATGATGGTCTAAACAGGAGGCTTTAAAATTTTCTTTCTAGTGTCCTTCGTTTGGGAGAAAAATGCAAAGGTACAAGACAGCTTTTCCTTGCCGATATCTCTCTTTTGCAAAGAGCTGCGCATTGGAAAATTCAGGGCTATGTCGTGTAGATGATGGCCTAACAGGAGGCTTTAAATTTTTCTTTCTAGTGTCCTTCGTTTGGGAGAAAAATGCAAAGGTACAAGACAGCTTTTCCTTGCCAATATCTCTCTTTTGCAAAGAGCTGCGCATTGGAAAAATCGGGGCTATGTCGTGTAGATGATGGCCTAACAGGAGGCTTTAAAATTTTCTTTCTAGTGTCCTTCGTTTGGGAGAAAAATGCAAAGGTACAAGACAGCTTTTCCTTGCCAATATCTCTCTTTTGCAAAGAGCTACGCATTGGAAAATTCAGGGCTATGTCGTGTAGATGATGGCCTAACAGGAGGCTTTAAAATTTTAATTCTAGTGTCCTTCGTTTGGGAAAAAAATGCAAAGGTACAAGACAGCTTTTCCTTGCCAATATCTCTCTTTTGCAAAGAGCTGCGCATTGGAAAATTCATGGCTATGCCGTGTAGATGATGGTCTAAACAGGAGGCTTTAAAATTTTCTTTCTAGTGTCCTTCGTTTGGGAGAAAAATGCAAAGGAACAAGACAGCTTTTCCTTGCCAATATCTCTCTTTTGCAAAGAGCTGCGCATTGGAAAATTCAGGGCTATGTCGTGTAGTTGATGGCCTAACAGGAGGCTTTAAAATTTTCTTTCTAGTGTCCTTCGTTTGGGAGAAAAATGCAAAGGTACAAGACAGCTTTTCCTTGCCAATATCTCTCTTTTGCAAAGAGCTGCGCATTGGAAAAATCAGGGCTATGTCGTGTAGATGATGGCCTAACAGGAGGCTTTAAACTTTTCTTTCTAGTGTCCTTCGTTTGGGAGAAAAATGCAAAGGTACAAGACAGCTTTTCCTTGCCAATATCTCTCTTTTGCAAAGAGCTACGCATTGGAAAATTCAGGGCTATGTCGTGTAGATGATGGCCTAACAGGAGGCTTTAAAATTTTCTTTCTAGTGACCTTCGTTTGGGAGAAAAATGCAAAGGTACAAGACAGCTTTTCCTTGCCAATATCTCTCTTTTGCAAAGAGCTGCGCATTGGAAAATTCATGGCTATGCCGTGTAGATGATGGTCTAACAGGAGGCTTTAAAATTTTCTTTCTAGTGTCCTTCGTTTGGGAGAAAAATGCAAAGGTGCAAGACAGCTTTTCCTTGCCAATATCTCTCTTTTGCAAAAAGCTACGCATTGGAAAATTCAGGGCTATGCCGTGTAGATGAAGCACTAACAGGAGGCTTTAAAATTTTCATTCTAGTGTCCTTCGTTTGGGAGAAAAATGCAAAGGTACAAGACAGCTTTTCCTTGCCAATATCTCTCTTTTGCAAAGAGCTGCGCATTGGAAAATTCAGGGCTATGTCGTGTAGATGATGGCCTAACAGGAGGCTTTAAAATTTTCTTTCTAGTGTCCTTCGTTTGGGAGAAAAATGCAAAGGTACAAGACAGCTTTTCCTTGCCAATATATCTCTTTTGCAAAGAGCTACGCATTGGAAAATTCAGGGCTATGTCGTGTAGATGATGGCCTAACAGGAGGCTTTAAAATTTTCTTTCTAGTGACCTTCGTTTGGGAGAAAAATGCAAAGGTACAAGACAGCTTTTCCTTGCCAATATCTCTCTTTTGCAAAGAGCTGCGCATTGAAAAATTCAGGGCTATGTCGTGTAGATGATGGCCTAACAGGAGGCTTTAAAATTTTAATTCTAGTTTCCTTCGTTTGGGAGAAAAATGCAAAGGTACAAGATAGCTTTTCCTTGCCAATATCTCTCTTTTGCAAAGAGCTGCGCATTGGAAAATTCATGGCTATGCCGTGTAGATGATGGTCTAACAGGAGGCTTTAAAATTTTCTTTCTAGTGTCCTTCGTTTGGGAGAAAAATGCAATGGTACAAGACAGCTTTTCCTTGCCAATATCTCTCTTTTGCAAAGAGCTGCGCTTTGGAAAATTCAGGGCTATGTCGTGTAGATGATGGCCTAACAGGAGGCTTTAAAATTTTCTTTCTAGTGTCCTTCGTTTGGGAGAAAAATGCAAAGGTACAAGACAGCTTTTCCTTGCCAATATCTCTCGTTTGCAAAGAGCTGCGCATTGGAAAATTCAGGGCTATGTCGTGTAGATGATGGCCTAACAGGAGGCTTTAAAAGTTTCTTTCTAGTGTCCTTCGTTTGGGAGAAAAATGCAAAGGTACAAGACAGCTTTTCCTTGCCAATATCTCTCTTTTGCAAAGAGCTACGCATTGGAAAATTCAGGGCTATGTCGTGTAGATGATGGCCTAACAGGAGGCTTTAAAATTTTCTTTCTAGTTACCTTTGTTTGGGAGAAAAATGCAAAGGTACAAGACAGCTTTTCCTTGCCAATATCTCTCTTTTGCATAGAGCTGCGCATTGGAAAATTCAGGGCTATGTCGTGTAGATGATGGCCTAACAGGAGGCTTTAAAATTTTCTTTCTAGTGTCCTTCGTTTGGGAGAAAAATGCAAAGGTGCAAGACAGCTTTTCCTTGCCAATATCTCTCTTTTGCAAAGAGCTACGCATTGGAAAATTCAGGGCTATGCCGTGTAGATGAAGCACTAACAGGAGGCTTTAAAATTTTCATTCTAGTGTCCTTCGTTTGGGAGAAAAATGCAAAGGTACAAGACAGCTTTTCCTTGCCAATATCTCTCTTTTGCAAAGAGCTGCGCATTGGAAAATTCAGGGCTATGTCGTGTAGATGATGGCCTAACAGGAGGCTTTAAAATTTTCTTTCTAGTGTCCTTCGTTTGGGAGAAAAATGCAAAGGTACAAGACAGCTTTTCCTTGCCAATATCTCTCTTTTGCAAAGAGCTGCGCATTGGAAAATTCATGGCTATGCCGTGTAGATGATGGTCTAACAGGAGGTTTTAAAATTTTCTTTCTAGTGTCCTTCGTTTGGGAGAAAAATGCAATGGTACAAGACAGCTTTACCTTGCCAATATCTCTCTTTTGCAAAGAGCTGCGCATTGGAAAATTCAGGGCTATGTCGTGTAGATGATGGCCTAACAGGAGGCTTTAAAATTTTAATTCTAGTGTCCTTCGTTTGGGAGAAAAATGCAAAGGTGCAAGACAGCTTTTCCTTGCCAATATCTCTCTTTTGCAAAAAGCTACGCATTGGAAAATTCAGGGCTATGCCGTGTAGATGAAGCACTAACAGGAGGCTTTAAAATTTTCATTCTAGTGTCCTTCGTTTGGGAGAAAAATGCAAAGGTACAAGACAGCTTTTCCTTGCCAATATCTCTCTTTTGCAAAGAGCTGCACATTGGAAAATTCAGGGCTATGTCGTGTAGATGATGGCCTAACAGGAGGCTTTAAAATTTTCTTTCTAGTGACCTTCGTTTGGGAGAAAAATGCAAAGGTACAAGACAGCTTTTCCTTGCCAATATCTCTCTTTTGCAAAGAGCTGCGCATTGAAAAATTCAGGGCTATGTCGTGTAGATGATGGCCTAACAGGAGGCTTTAAAATTTTAATTCTAGTTTCCTTCGTTTGGGAGAAAAATGCAAAGGTACAAGATAGCTTTTCCTTGCCAATATCTCTCTTTTGCAAAGAGCTGCGCATTGGAAAATTCATGGCTATGCCGTGTAGATGATGGTCTAACAGGAGGCTTTAAAATTTTCTTTCTAGTGTCCTTCGTTTGGGAGAAAAATGCAATGGTACAAGACAGCTTTTCCTTGCCAATATCTCTCTTTTGCAAAGAGCTGCGCTTTGGAAAATTCAGGGCTATGTCGTGTAGATGATGGCCTAACAGGAGGCTTTAAAATTTTCTTTCTAGTGTCCTTCGTTTGGGAGAAAAATGCAAAGGTACAAGACAGCTTTTCCTTGCCAATATCTCTCGTTTGCAAAGAGCTGCGCATTGGAAAATTCAGGGCTATGTCGTGTAGATGATGGCCTAACAGGAGGCTTTAAAAGTTTCTTTCTAGTGTCCTTCGTTTGGGAGAAAAATGCAAAGGTACAAGACAGCTTTTCCTTGCCAATATCTCTCTTTTGCAAAGAGCTGCGCATTGGAAAATTCAGGGCTATGTCGTGTAGATGATGGCCTAACAGGAGGCTTTAAAATTTTATTTCTAGTGTCCTTCGTTTGGGAGAAAAATGCAATGGTACAAGACAGCTTTTCCTTGCCAATATCTCTCTTTTGCAAAGAGCTGCGCATTGGAAAATTCAGGGCTATGTCGTGTAGATGATGGCCTAACAGGAGGCTTTAAAATTTTCTTTCTAGTGTCCTTCGTTTGGGAGAAAAATGCAAAGGTACAAGACAGCTTTTCCTTGCCAATATCTCTCTTTTGCAAAGAGCTACGCATTGGAAAATTCAGGGCTATGTCGTGTAGATGATGGCCTAACAGGAGGCTTTAAAATTTTCTTTCTAGTTACCTTTGTTTGGGAGAAAAATGCAAAGGTACAAGACAGCTTTTCCTTGCCAATATCTCTCTTTTGCATAGAGCTGCGCATTGGAAAATTCAGGGCTATGTCGTGTAGATGATGGCCTAACAGGAGGCTTTAAAATTTTCTTTCTAGTGTCCTTCGTTTGGGAGAAAAATGCAAAGGTACAAGACAGCTTTTCCTTGCCAATATCTCTCTTTTGCAAAGAGCTGCGCATTGGAAAATTCAGGGCTATGTCGTGTAGATGATGGCCTAACAGGAGGCTTTAAAATTTTCTTTCTAGTGTCCTTCGTTTGGGAGAAAAATGCAAAGGTACAAGACAGCTTTTCCTTGCCAATATCTCTCTTTTGCAAAGAGCTACGCATTGGAAAATTCAGGGCTATGTCGTGTAGATGATGGCCTAACAGGAGGCTTTAAAATTTTCTTTCTAGTGACCTTCGTTTGGGAGAAAAATGCAATGGTACAAGACAGCTTTTCCTTGCCAATATCTCTCTTTTGCAAATAGCTACGCATTGGAAAATTCAGGGCTATGTCGTGTAGATGATGGCCTAACAGGAGGCTTTAAAATTTTCTTTCTAGTGACCTACGTTTGGGAGAAAAATGCAAAGGTACAAGACAGCTTTTCCTTGCCAATATCTCTCTTTTGCAAAGAGCTACGCATTGGAAAATTCAGGGCTATGACGTGTAGATGATGGCCTAACAGGAGGCTTTAAAATTTCTTTCTAGTGACCTTCGTTTGGGAGAAAAATGCAAAGGTACAAGACAGCTTTTCCTTGCCAATATCTCTCTTTTGCAAAGAGCTGCGCATTGCAAAATTCATGGCTATGTCGTGTAGATGATGGCCTAACAGGAGGCTTTAAAATTTTCTTTCTAGTGACCTTCGTTTGGGAGAAAAATGCAATGGTACAAG
Source organism: Pseudophryne corroboree (assembly GCF_028390025.1). Classification (NCBI taxonomy): domain Eukaryota; kingdom Metazoa; phylum Chordata; class Amphibia; order Anura; family Myobatrachidae; genus Pseudophryne; species Pseudophryne corroboree. Next base: position 66,121 of record NW_026968071.1, on the reverse strand, counting down.
ACAGCTTTTCCTTGCCAATATCTCTCTTTTGCAAAGAGCTGCGCATTGGAAAATTCCGGGCTATGTCGTGTAGATGATGGCCTAACAGGAGGCTTTAAAATTTTAATTCTAGTGTCCTTCGTTTGGGAGAAAAATGCAAAGGTACAAGACAGCTTTTCCTTGCCAATATCTCTCTTTTGCAAAGAGCTACGCATTGCAAAATTCAGGGCTATGTCGTGTAGATGATGGCCTAACAGGAGGCTTTAAAATTTTCTTTCTAGTGTCCTTCGTTTGGGAGAAAAATGCAAAGGTACAAGACAGCTTTTCCTTGCCAATATCTCTCTTTTGCAAAGAGCTGCGCATTGGAAAATTCATGGCTATGCCGTGTAGATGATGGTCTAAACAGGAGGCTTTAAAATTTTCTTTCTAGTGTCCTTCGTTTGGGAGAAAAATGCAAAGGTACAAGACAGCTTTTCCTTGCCAATATCTCTCTTTTGCAAAGAGCTGCGCATTGGAAAATTCAGGGCATTGTCGTGTAGATGATGGCCTAACAGGAGGCTTTAAAATTTTGTTTCTAGTGACCTTCGTTTGGGAGAAAAATGCAAAGGTACAAGACAGCTTTTCCTTGCCAATATCTCTCTTTTGCAAAGAGCTGCGCATTGGAAAATGGCCTAACAGGAGGCTTTAAAATTTTAATTCTAGTGTCCTTCGTTTGGGAGAAAAATGCAAAGGTACAAGACAGCTTTTCCTTGCCAATATCTCTCTTTTGCAAAGAGCTGCGCATTGCAAAATTCATGGCTATGTCGTGTAGATGATGGCCTAACAGGAGGCTTTAAAATTTTCTTTCTAGTGACCTTCGTTTGGGAGAAAAATGCAATGGTACAAGACAGCTTTTCCTTGCCAATATCTCTCTTTTGCAAAGATCTGCGCATTGGAAAATTCAGGGCTATGTCTTGTAGATGATGGCCTAACAGGAGGCTTTAAAATTTTAATTCTAGTGTCCTTCGTTTGGGAGAAAAATGCCAAGGTACAAGACAGCTTTACCTTGCCAATATCTCTCTTTTGCAAAGAGCTACGCATTGGAAAATTCAGGGCTATGTCGTGTAGATGATGGCCTACAGGAGGCTTTAAAATTTTCTTTCTAGTGACCTTCGTTTGGGAGAAAAATGCAAAGGTACAAGACAGCTTGTCCTTGCCAATATCTCTCTTTTGCAAAGAGCTGCGCATTGGAAAATTCAGGGCTATGTCGTGTAGATGATGGCCTAACAGGAGGCTTTAAAATTTTAATTCTAGTGTCCTTCGTTTGGGAGAAAAATGCAAAGGTACAAGACAGCTTTTCCTTGCCAATATCTCTCTTTTGCAAAGAGCTGCGCATTGGAAAATTCATGGCTATGCCGTGTAGATGATGGTCTAAACAGGAGGCTTTAAAATTTTCTTTCTAGTGTCCTTCGTTTGGGAGAAAAATGCAAAGGTACAAGACAGCTTTTCCTTGCCAATATCTCTCTTTTGCAAAGAGCTGCGCATTGGAAAATTCAGGGCTATGTCGTGTAGATGATGGCCTAACAGGAGGCTTTAAATTTTTCTTTCTAGTGTCCTTCGTTTGGGAGAAAAATGCAAAGGTACAAGACAGCTTTTCCTTGCCAATATCTCTCTTTTGCAAAGAGCTGCGCATTGGAAAAATCGGGGCTATGTCGTGTAGATGATGGCCTAACAGGAGGCTTTAAAATTTTCTTTCTAGTGTCCTTCGTTTGGGAGAAAAATGCAAAGGTACAAGACAGCTTTTCCTTGCCAATATCTCACTTTTGCAAAGAGCTACGCATTGGAAAATTCAGGGCTATGTCGTGTAGATGATGGCCTAACAGGAGGCTTTAAAATTTTAATTCTAGTGTCCATCGTTTGGGAAAAAAATGCAAAGGTACAAGACAGCTTTTCCTTGCCAATATCTCTCTTTTGCAAAGAGCTGCGCATTGGAAAATTCATGGCTATGCCGTGTAGATGATGGTCTAAACAGGAGGCTTTAAAATTTTATTTCTAGTGTCCTTCGTTTGGGAGAAAAATGCAAAGGTACAAGACAGCTTTTCCTTGCCAATATCTCTCTTTTGCAAAGAGCTGCGCATTGGAAAATTCAGGGCTATGTCGTGTAGATGATGGCCTAACAGGAGGCTTTAAATTTTTCTTTCTAGTGTCCTTCGTTTGGGAGAAAAATGCAAAGGTACAAGACAGCTTTTCCTTGCCAATATCTCTCTTTTGCAAAGAGCTGCGCATTGGAAAAATCGGGGCTATGTCGTGTAGATGATGGCCTAACAGGAGGCTTTAAAATTTTCTTTCTAGTGTCCTTCGTTTGGGAGAAAAATGCAAAGGTACAAGACAGCTTTTCCTTGCCAATATCTCTCTTTTGCAAAGAGCTACGCATTGGAAAATTCAGGGCTATGTCGTGTAGATGATGGCCTAACAGGAGGCTTTAAAATTTTAATTCTAGTGTCCATCGTTTGGGAAAAAAATGCAAAGGTACAAGACAGCTTTTCCTTGCCAATATCTCTCTTTTGCAAAGAGCTGCGCATTGGAAAATTCATGGCTATGCCGTGTAGATGATGGTCTAAACAGGAGGCTTTAAAATTTTATTTCTAGTGTCCTTCGTTTGGGAGAAAAATGCAAAGGTACAAGACAGCTTTTCCTTGCCAATATCTCTCTTTTGCAAAGAGCTGCGCATTGGAAAATTCAGGGCTATGTCGTGTAGATGATGGCCTAACAGGAGGCTTTAAAATTTTCTTTCTAGTGTCCTTCGTTTGGGAGAAAAATGCAAAGGTACAAGACAGCTTTTCCTTGCCAATATCTCTCTTTTGCAAAGAGCTGCGCATTGGAAAATTCAGGGCTATGTCGTGTAGATGATAGCCTAACAGGAGGCTTTAAAATTTTCTTTCTAGTGTCCTTCGTTTGGGAGAAAAATGCAAAGGTACAAGACAGCTTTTCCTTGCCAATATCTCTCTTTTGCAAAGAGCTGCGCATTGGAAAATTCAGGGCTATGTCGTGTAGATGATGGCCTAACAGGAGGCTTTAAAATTTTAATTCTAGTGTCCTTCGTTTGGGAGAAAAATGCAAAGGTACAAGACAGCTTTTCCTTGCCAATATCTCTCTTTTGCAAAGAGCTACGCATTGGAAAATTCAGGGCTATGCCGTGTAGATGAAGCACTAACAGGAGGCTTTACAATTTTCATTCTAGTGTCCTTCGTTTGGGAGAAAAATGCAAAGGTACAAGACAGCTTTTCCTTGCCAATATCTCTCTTTTGCATAGAGCTGCGCATTGGAAAATTCAGGGCTATGTCGTGTAGATGATGGCCTAACAGGAGGCTTTAAAATTTTCTTTCTAGTGTCCTTCGTTTGGGAGAAAAATGCAAAGGTACAAGACAGCTTTTCCTTGCCAATATCTCTCTTTTGCAAAGAGCTGCGCATTGGAAAATTCAGGGCTATGTCGTGTAGATGATGGCCTAACAGGAGGCTTTAAAATTTTCTTTCTAGTGACCTTCGTTTGGGAGAAAAATGCAAAGGTACAAGACAGCTATTCCTTGCCAATATCTCTCTTTTGCAAAGAGCTGCGCATTGGAAAATTCAGGGCTATGTCGTGTAGTTGATGGCCTAACAGGAGGCTTTAAAATTTTAATTCTAGTGTCCTTCGTTTGGGAGAAAAATGCAAAGGTACAAGACAGCTTTTCCTTGCCAATATCTCTCTTTTGCAAAGAGCTGCGCATTGGAAAATTCATGGCTATGCCGTGTAGATGATGGTCTAACAGGAGGCTTTAAAATTTTCATTCTAGTGTCCTTCGTTTGGGAGAAAAATGCAATGGTACAAGACAGCTTTACCTTGCCAATATCTCTCTTTTGCAAAGAGCTGCGCATTGGAAAATTCATGGCTATGCCGTGTAGATGATGGTCTAACAGGAGGCTTTAAAATTTTCTTTCTAGTGTCCTTCATTTGGGAGAAAAATGCAAAGGTACAAGACAGCTTTTCCTTGCCAATATCTCTCTTTTGCAAAGAGCTACGCATTGGAAAATTCAGGGCTATGTCGTGTAGATGATGGCCTAACAGGAGGCTTTAAAATTTTCTTTCTAGTGACCTTCGTTTGGGAGAAAAATGCAAAGGTACAAGACAGCTTTTCCTTGCCAATATCTCTCTTTTGCAAAGAGCTGCGCATTGGAAAATTCAGGGCTATGTCGTGTAGATGATGGCCTAACAGGAGGCTTTAAAATTTTAATTCTAGTGTCCTTCGTTTGGGAGAAAAATGCAAAGGTACAATACAGCTTTTCCTTGCCAATATCTCTCTTTTGCAAAGAGCTGTGCATTGGAAAATTCATGGCTATGCCGTGCAGATGATGGTCTAAACAGGAGGCTTTAAAATTTTCTTTCTAGTGTCCTTCGTTTGGGAGAAAAATGCAAAGGTACAAGACAGCTTTTCCTTGCCAATATCTCTCTTTTGCAAAGAGCTACGCATTGGAAAATTCAGGGCTATGTCGTGTAGATGATGGCCTAACAGGAGGCTTTAAAATTTTCTTTCTAGTGACCTTCGTTTGGGAGAAAAATGCAAAGGTACAAGACAGCTTTTCCTTGCCAATATCTCTCTTTTGCAAAGAGCTGCGCATTGGAAAATTCATGGCTATGCCGTGTAGATGATGGTCTAACAGGAGGCTTTAAAATTTTCATTCTAGTGTCCTTCGTTTGGGAGAAAAATGCAATGGTACAAGACAGCTTTACCTTGCCAATATCTCTCTTTTGCAAAGAGCTGCGCATTGGAAAATTCAGGGCTATGTCGTGTAGATGATGGCCTAACAGGAGGCTTTAAAATTTTCTTTCTAGTGACCTTCGTTTGGGAGAAAAATGCAAAGGTACAAGACAGCTTTTCCTTGCCAATATCTCTCTTTTGCAAAGAGCTGCGCATTGGAAAATTCAGGGCTATGTCGTGTAGATGATGGCCTAACAGGAGGCTTTAAAATTTTAATTCTAGTGTCCTTCGTTTGGGAGAAAAATGCAAAGGTACAATACAGCTTTTCCTTGCCAATATCTCTCTTTTGCAAAGAGCTGCGCATTGGAAAATTCATGGCTATGCCGTGCAGATGATGGTCTAAACAGGAGGCTTTAAAATTTTCTTTCTAGTGACCTTCGTTTGGGAGAAAAATTCAAAGGTACAAGACAGCTTGTCCTTGCCAATATCTCTCTTTTGCAAAGAGCTGCGCATTGGAAAATTCAGGGCTATGTCGTGTAGATGATGGCCTAACAGGAGGCTTTAAAATTTTAATTCTAGTGTCCTTCGTTTGGGAGAAAAATGCAAAGGTACAAGACAGCTTTTCCTTGCCAATATCTCTCTTTTGCAAAGAGCTGCGCATTGGAAAAATCAGGGCTATGTCGTGTAGATGATGGCCTAACAGGAGGCTTTAAACTTTTCTTTCTAGTGTCCTTCGTTTGGGAGAAAAATGCAAAGGTACAAGACAGCTTTTCCTTGCCAATATCTCTCTTCTGCAAAGAGCTACGCATTGGAAAATTCAGGGCTATGTCGTGTAGATGATGGCCTAACAGGAGGCTTTAAAATTTTCTTTCTAGTGACCTTCGTTTGGGAGAAAAATGCAAAGGTACAAGACAGCTTTTCCTTGCCAATATCTCTCTTTTGCAAAGAGCTGCGCATTGGAAAATTCATGGCTATGCCGTGTAGATGATGGTCTAACAGGAGGCTTTAAACTTTTCTTTCTAGTGTCCTTCGTTTGGGAGAAAAATGCAAAGGTACAAGACAGCTTTTCCTTGCCAATATCTCTCTTTTGCAAAGAGCTACGCATTGGAAAATTCAGGGCTATGTCGTGTAGATGATGGCCTAACAGGAGGCTTTAAAAAAAAATTTCTAGTGACCTTCGTTTGGGAGAAAAATGCAAAGGTACAAGACAGCTTTTCCTTGCCAATATCTCTCTTTTGCAAAGAGCTACGCATTGGAAAATTCAGGGCTATGCCGTGTAGATGAAGCACTAACAGGAGGCTTTACAATTTTCATTCTAGTGTCCTTCGTTTGGGAGAAAAATGCAAAGGTACAAGACAGCTTTTCCTTGCCAATATCTCTCTTTTGCATAGAGCTGCGCATTGGAAAAATCAGGGCTATGTCGTGTAGATGATGGCCTAACAGGAGGCTTTAAAATTTTCTTTCTAGTGTCCTTCGTTTGGGAGAAAAATGCAAAGGTACAAGACAGCTTTTCCTTGCCAATATCTCTCTTTTGCAAAGAGCTACGCATTGGAAAATTCAGGGCTATGTCGTGTAGATGATGGCCTAACAGGAGGCTTTAAAATTTTCTTTCTAGTGACCTTCGTTTGGGAGAAAAATGCAAAGGTACAAGACAGCTTTTCCTTGCCAATATCTCTCTTTTGCAAAGAGCTGCGCATTGGAAAATTCAGGGCTATGTCGTGTAGATGATGGCCTAACAGGAGGCTTTAAAATTTTAATTCTAGTGTCCTTCGTTTGGGAGAAAAATGCAAAGGTACAAGACAGCTTTTCCTTGCCAATATCTCTCTTTTGCAAAGAGCTACGCATTGGAAAATTCAGGGCTATGTCGTGTAGATGATGGCCTAACAGGAGGCTTTAAAATTTTCTTTCTAGTGACCTTCGTTTGGGAGAAAAATGCAAAGGTACAAGACAGCTTTTCCTTGCCAATATCTCTCTTTTGCAAAGAGCTGCGCATTGGAAAATTCAGGGCTATGTCGTGTAGATGATGGCCTAACAGGAGGCTTTAAAATTTTAATTCTAGTGTCCTTCGTTTGGGAGAAAAATGCAAAGGTACAATACAGCTTTTCCTTGCCAATATCTCTCTTTTGCAAAGAGCTGCGCATTGGAAAATTCATGGCTATGCCGTGCAGATGATGTTCTAAACAGGAGGCTTTAAAATTTTCTTTCTAGTGTCCTTCGTTTGGGAGAAAAATGCAAAGGTACAAGACAGCTTTTCCTTGCCAATATCTCTCTTTTGCAAAGAGCTGCGCATTGGAAAATTCAGGGCTATGTCGTGTAGATGATGGCCTAACAGGAGGCTTTAAAATTTTCTTTCTAGTGTCCTTCGTTTGGGAGAAAAATGCAAAGGTACAAGACAGCTTTTCCTTGCCAATATCTCTCTTTTGCAAAGAGCTGCGCATTGGAAAATTCAGGGCTATGTCGTGTAGATGATGGCCTAACAGGAGGCTTTAAAATTTTCTTTCTAGTGTCCTTCGTTTGGGAGAAAAATGCAAAGGTACAAGACAGCTTTTCCTTGCCAATATCTCTCTTTTGCAAAGAGCTACGCATTGGAAAATTCAGGGCTATGTCGTGTAGATGATGGCTTAACAGGAGACTTTAAAATTTTCTTTCTAGTGACCTTCGTTGGGAGAAAAATGCAAAGGTACAAGACAGCTTTTCCTTGCCAATATCTCTCTTTTGCAAAGAGCTACGCATTGGAAAATTCAGGGCTATGTCGTGTAGATGATGGCCTAACAGGAGGCTTTAAAATTTTAATTCTAGTGTCCTTCGTTTGGGAGAAAACTGCAAAGGTACAAGACAGCTTTTCCTTGCCAATATATCTCTTTTGCAAAGAGCTACGCATTGGAAAATTTAGGGCTATGCCGTGTAGATGAAGCACTAACAGGAGGCTTTAAAATTTTAATTCTAGTGTCCTTCGTTTGGGAGAAAAATGCCAAGGTACAAGACAGCTTTTCCTTGCCAATATCTCTCTTTTGCAAAGAGCTACGCATTGGAAAATTCAGGGCTATGCCGTGTAGATGAAGCACTAACAGGAGGCTTTAAAATTTTCATTCTAGTGTCCTTCGTTTGGGAGAAAAATGCAAAGGTACAAGACAGCTTTTCCTTGCCAATATCTCTCTTTTGCAAAGAGCTGCGCATTGGAAAATTCAGGGCTATGTCGTGTAGATGATGGCCTAACAGGAGGCTTTAAAATTTTCTTTCTAGTGTCCTTCGTTTGGGAGAAAAATGCAAAGGTACAAGACAGCTTTTCCTTGCCAATATCTCTCTTTTGCAAAGAGCTACGCATTGGAAAATTCAGGGCTATGTCGTGTAGATGATGGCCTAACAGGAGGCTTTAAAATTTTCTTTCTAGTGACCTTCGTTTGGGAGAAAAATGCAAAGGTACAAGACAGCTTTTCCTTGCCAATATCTCTCTTTTGCAAAGAGCTGCGCATTGGAAAATTCAGGGCTATGTCGTGTAGATGATGGCCTAACAGGAGGCTTTAAAATTATCTTTCTAGTGTCCTTCGTTTGGGAGAAAAATGCAAAGGTACAAAACAGCTTTTCCTTGCCAATATCTCTCGTTTGCAAAGAGCTGCGCATTGGAAATATCAGGGCTATACCGTGTAGATGAAGCACTAACAGGAGGCTTTAAAATTTTCATTCTAGTGTCCTTCGTTTGGGAGAAAAATGCAAAGGTACAAGACAGCTTTTCCTTGCCAATATCTCTCTTTTGCAAAGAGCTACGCATTGGAAAATTCAGGCCTATGTCGTGTAGATGATGGCCTAACAGGAGGCTTTAAAATTTTCTTTCTAGTTACCTTCGTTTGGGAGAAAAATGCAAAGGTACAAGACAGCTTTTCCTTGCCAATATTTCTCTTTTGCAAAGAGCTGCGCTTTGGAAAATTCAGGGCTATGTCGTGTAGATGATGGCCTAACAGGAGGCTTTAAAATTATCTTTCTAGTGTCCTTCGTTTGGGAGATAAATGCAAAGGTACAAGACAGCTTTACCTTGCCAATATCTCTCTTTTGCAAAGAGCTGCGCATTGGAAAATTCAGGGCTATACCGTGTAGATGAAGCACTAACAGGAGGCTTTAAAATTTTCATTCTAGTGTCCTTCGTTTGGGAGAAAAATGCAAAGGTACAAGACAGCTTTTCCTTGCCAATATCTCTCTTTTGCAAAGAGCTGCGCATTGGAAAATTCAGGGTTATGCCGTGTAGATGATGGCCTAACAGGAGGCTTTAAAATTTTCTTTCTAGTGACCTTCGTTTGGGAGAAAAATGCAAAGGTACAAGACAGCTTGTCCTTGCCAATCTCTTTTTTGCAAAGAGCTGCGCATTGGAAAATTCAGGGCTATGTCGTGTAGATGATGGCCTAACAGGAGGCTTTAAAATTTTAATTCTAGTGTCCTTCGTTTGGGAGAAAAATGCAAAGGTACAATACAGCTTTTCCTTGCCAATATCTCTATTTTGCAAAGAGCTGCGCATTGGAAAATTCATGGCTATGCCGTGTAGATGATGGTCTAAACAGGAGGCTTTAAAATTTTCTTTCTAGTGTCCTTCGTTTGGGAGAAAAATGCAAAGGTACAAGACATCTTTTCCTTGCCAATATCTCTCTTTTGCAAAGAGCTGCGCATTGGAAAATTCAGGGCTATGTCGTGTAGATGATGGCCTAACAGGAGGCTTTAAAATTTTAATTCTAGTGTTCTTCGTTTGGGAGAAAAATGCAAAGGTACAAGACAGCTTTTCCTTGCCAATATCTCTCTTTTGCAAAGAGCTGCGCATTGGAAAATTCAGGGCTATACCGTGTAGATGAAGCACTAACAGGAGGCTTTAAAATTTTCATTCTAGTGTCCTTCGTTTGGGAGAAAAATGCAAAGGTACAAGACAGCTTTTCCTTGCCAATATCTCTCTTTTGCAAAGAGCTGCGCATTGGAAAATTCAGGGCTATGCCGTGTAGATGATGGCCTAACAGGAGGCTTTAAAATTTTCTTTCTAGTGACCTTCGTTTGGGAGAAAAATGCAAAGGTACAAGACAGCTTGTCCTTGCCAATCTCTCTTTTGCAAAGAGCTGCGCATTGGAAAATTCAGGGCTATGTCGTGTAGATGATGGCCTAACAGGAGGCTTTAAAATTTTAATTCTAGTGTCCTTCGTTTGGGAGAAAAATGCAAAGGTACAATACAGCTTTTCCTTGCCAATATCTCTCTTTTGCAAAGAGCTGCGCATTGGAAAATTCAGGGCTATGTCGTGTAGATGATGGCCTAACAGGAGGCTTTAAAATTTTAATTCTAGTGTCCTTCGTTTGGGAGAAAAATGCAAAGGTACAATACAGCTTTTCCTTGCCAATATCTCTATTTTGCAAAGAGCTGCGCATTGGAAAATTCATGGCTATGCCGTGTAGATGATGGTCTAAACAGGAGGCTTTAAAATTTTCTTTCTAGTGTCCTTCGTTTGGGAGAAAAATGCAAAGGTACAATACAGCTTTTCCTTGCCAATATCTCTCTTTTGCAAAGAGCTGCGCATTGGAAAATTCAGGGCTATGTCGTGTAGATGATGGCCTAACAGGAGGCTTTAAAATTTTAATTCTAGTGTCCTTCGTTTGGGAGAAAAATGCAAAGGTACAATACAGCTTTTCCTTGCCAATATCTCTATTTTGCAAAGAGCTGCGCATTGGAAAATTCATGGCTATGCCGTGTAGATGATGGTCTAAACAGGAGGCTTTAAAATTTTCTTTCTAGTGTCCTTCGTTTGGGAGAAAAATGCAAAGGTACAAGACAGCTTTTCCTTGCCAATATCTCTCTTTTGCAAAGAGCTGCGCATTGGAAAATTCAGGGCTATGTCGTGTAGATGATGGCCTAACAGGAGGCTTTAAAATTTTCTTTCTAGTGTCCTTCGTTTGGGAGAAAAATGCAAAGGTACAAGACAGCTTTTCCTTGCCAATATCTCTCTTTTGCAAAGAGCTGCGCATTGGAAAATTCAGGCCTATGTCGTGTAGATGATGGCCTAACGGGAGGCTTTAAAATTTTCTTTCTAGTTACCTTAGTTTGGGAGAAAAATGCAAAGGTACAAGACAGCTTTTCCTTGCCAATATTTCTCTTTTGCAAAGAGCTGCGCATTGGAAAATTCAGGGCTATGTCGTGTAGATGATGGCCTAACAGGAGGCTTTAAAATGATCTTTCTAGTGTCCTTCGTTTGGGAGATAAATGCAAAGGTACAAGACAGCTTTTCCTTGCCAATATCTCTCTTTTGCAAAGAGCTGCGCATTGGAAAATTCAGGGCTATACCGTGTAGATGAAGCACTAACAGGAGGCTTTAAAATTTTCATTCTAGTGTCCTTCGTTTGGGAGAAAAATGCAAAGGTACAAGACAGCTTTTCCTTGCCAATATCTCTCTTTTGCAAAGAGCTGCGCATTGGAAAATTCAGGGCTATGCCGTGTAGATGATGGCCTAACAGGAGGCTTTCAAATTTTCTTTCTAGTGACCTTCGTTTGGGAGAAAAATGCAAAGGTACAAGACAGCTTGTCCTTGCCAATCTCTCTTTTGCAAAGAGCTGCGCATTGGAAAATTCAGGGCTATGTCGTGTAGATGATGGCCTAACAGGAGGCTTTAAAATTTTAATTCTAGTGTCCTTCGTTTGGGAGAAAAATGCAAAGGTACAATACAGCTTTTCCTTGCCAATATCTCTATTTTGCAAAGAGCTGCGCATTGGAAAATTCATGGCTATGCCGTGTAGATGATGGTCTAAACAGGAGGCTTTAAAATTTTCTTTCTAGTGTCCTTCGTTTGGGAGAAAAATGCAAAGGTACAAGACAGCTTTTCCTTGCCAATATCTCTCTTTTGCAAAGAGCTGCGCATTGGAAAATTCAGGGCTATGTCGTGTAGATGATGGCCTAACAGGAGGCTTTAAAATTTTCTTTCTAGTGTCCTTCGTTTGGGAGAAAAATGCAAAGGTACAAGACAGCTTTTCCTTGCCAATATCTCTCTTTTGCAAAGAGCTACGCATTGGAAAATTCAGGGCTATGTCGTGTAGATGATGGCCTAACAGGAGGCTTTAAAATTTTAATTCTAGTGTCCTTCGTTTGGGAGAAAAATGCAAAGGTACAAGACAGCTTTTCCTTGCCAATATCTCTCTTTTGCAAAGAGCTACGCATTGGAAAATTTAGGGCTATGCCGTGTAGATGAAGCACTAACAGGAGGCTTTAAAATTTTAATTCTAGTGTCCTTCGTTTGGGAGAAAAATGCAAAGGTACAAGACAGCTTTTCCTTGCCAATATCTCTCTTTTGCAAAGAGCTGTGCATTTGAAAATTCAGGGCTATGCCGTGTAGATGATGGCCTAACAGGAGGCTTTAAAATTTTCATTCTAGTGTCCTTCGTTTGGGAGAAAAATGCAAAGGTACAAGACAGCTTTTCCTTGCCAATATCTCTCTTTTGCAAAGAGCTACGCATTGGAAAATTCAGGGCTATACCGTGTAGATGAAGCACTAACAGGAGGCTTTAAAATTTTCTTTCTAGTGTCCTTCGTTTGGGAGAAAAATGCAAAGGTACAAGACAGCTTTTCCTTGCCAAAATCTCTCTTTTGCAAAGAGCTACGCATTGGAAAATTCAGGGCTATGTCGTGTAGATGATGGCCTAACAGGAGGCTTTAAAATTTTCTTTCTAGTGTCCTTCGTTTGGGAGAAAAATGCAAAGGTACAAGACAGCTTTTCCTTGCCAATATCTCTCTTTTGCAAAGAGCTGCGCATTGGAAAATTCAGGGCTATACCGTGTAGATAAAGCACTAACAGGAGGCTTTAAAATTTTAATTCTAGTGTCCTTCGTTTGGGAGAAAAATGCAAAGGTACAAGACAGCTTTTCCTTGCCAATATCTCTCTTTTGCAAAGAGCTGCGCATTGGAAAATTCATGGCTATGCCGTGTAGATGATGGTCTAACAGGAGGCTTTAAAATTTTCATTCTAGTGTCCTTCGTTTGGGAGAAAAATGCAAAGGTACAAGACTGCTTTTCCTTGCCAATATCTCTCTTTTGCAAAGAGCTACGCATTGGAAAATTCATGGCTATGCCGTGTAGATGATGGTCTAACAGGAGGCTTTCAAATTTTCTTTCTAGTGTCCTTCGTTTGGGAGAAAAATGCAAAGGTACAAGACAGCTTTTCCTTGCCAATATCTCTCTTTTGCAAAGAGCTGCGCATTTGAAAATTCAGGGCTATGCCGTGTAGATGATGGCCTAACAGGAGGCTTTAAAATTTTCATTCTAGTGTCCTTCGTTTGGGAGAAAAATGCAAAGGTACAAGACAGCTTTTCCTTGCCAATATCTCTCTTTTGCAAAGAGCTACGCATTGGAAAATTCAGGGCTATACCGTGTAGATGAAGCACTAACAGGAGGCTTTTAAATTTTCATTCTAGTGTCCTTCGTTTGGGAGAAAAATGCAAAGGTACAAGACAGCTTTTCCTTGCCAAAATCTCTCTTTTGCAAAGAGCTACGCATTGGAAAATTCAGGGCTATGTCGTGTAGAGGATGGCCTAACAGGAGGCTTTAAAATTTTCTTTCTAGTGTCCTTCGTTTGGGAGAAAAATGCAAAGGTACAAGACAGCTTTTCCTTGCCAATATCTCTCTTTTGCAAAGAGCTGCGCATTGGAAAATTCAGGGCTATACCGTGTAGATAAAGCACTAACAGGAGGCTTTAAAATTTTAATTCTAGTGTCCTTCGTTTGGGAGAAAAATGCAAAGGTACAAGACAGCTTTTCCTTGCCAATATCTCTCTTTTGCAAAGAGCTGCGCATTGGAAAATTCATGGCTATGCCGTGTAGATGATGGTCTAACAGGAGGCTTTAAAATTTTCATTCTAGTGTCCTTCGTTTGGGAGAAAAATGCAAAGGTACAAGACAGCCTTTCCTTGCCAATATCTCTCTTTTGCAAAGAGCTACGCATTGGAAAATTCATGGCTATGCCGTGTAGATGATGGTCTAACAGGAGGCTTTCAAATTTTCTTTCTAGTGTCCTTCGTTTGGGAGAAAAATGCAAAGGTACAAGACAGCTTTTCCTTGCCAATATCTCTCTTTTGCAAAGAGCTGCGCATTTGAAAATTCAGGGCTATGCCGTGTAGATGATGGCCTAACAGGAGGCTTTAAAATTTTCATTCTAGTGTCCTTCGTTTGGGAGAAAAATGCAAAGGTACAAGACAGCTTTTCCTTGCCAATATCTCTCTTTTGCAAAGAGCTACGCATTGGAAAATTCAGGGCTATACCGTGTAGATGAAGCACTAACAGGAGGCTTTAAAATTTTCATTCTAGTGTCCTTCGTTTGGGAGAAAAATGCAAAGGTACAAGACAGCTTTTCCTTGCCAAAATCTCTCTTTTGCAAAGAGCTACGCATTGGAAAATTCAGGGCTATGTCGTGTAGATGATGGCCTAACAGGAGGCTTTAAAATTTTCTTTCTAGTGTCCTTCGTTTGGGAGAAAAATGCAAAGGTACAAGACAGCTTTTCCTTGCCAATATCTCTCTTTTGCAAAGAGCTGCGCATTGGAAAATTCAGGGCTATGTCGTGTAGATGATGGCCTAACAGGAGGCTTTAAAATTTTCTTTCTAGTGTCCTTCGTTTGGGAGAAAAATGCAAAGGTACAAGACAGCTTTTCCTTGCCAATATCTCTCTTTTGCAAAGAGCTACGCATTGGAAAATTTAGGGCTATGCCGTGTAGATGAAGCACTAACAGGAGGCTTTAAAATTTTAATTCTAGTGTCCTTCGTTTGGGAGAAAAATGCAAAGGTACAAGACAGCTTTTCCTTGCCAAAATCTCTCTTTTGCAAAGAGCTACGCATTGGAAAATTCAGGGCTATGTCGTGTAGATGATGGCCTAACAGGAGGCTTTAAAATTTTCTTTCTAGTGTCCTTCGTTTGGGAGAAAAATGCAAAGGTACAAGACAGCTTTTCCTTGCCAATATCTCTCTTTTGCAAAGAGCTACGCATTGGAAAATTTAGGGCTATGCCGTGTAGATGAAGCACTAACAGGAGGCTTTAAAATTTTAATTCTAGTGTCCTTCGTTTGGGAGAAAAATGCAAAGGTACAAGACAGCTTTTCCTTGCCAATATCTCTCTTTTGCAAAGAGCTGCGCATTTGAAAATTCAGGGCTATGCCGTGTAGATGATGGCCTAACAGGAGGCTTTAAAATTTTCATTCTAGTGTCCTTCGTTTGGGAGAAAAATGCAAAGGTACAAGACAGCTTTTCCTTGCCAATATCTCTCTTTTGCAAAGAGCTACGCATTGGAAAATTCAGGGCTATACCGTGTAGATGATGGCCTAACAGGAGGCTTTAAAATTTTCATTCTAGTGTCCTTCGTTTGGGAGAAAAATGCAAAGGTACAAGACAGCTTTTCCTTGCCAAAATCTCTCTTTTGCAAAGAGCTACGCATTGGAAAATTCAGGGCTATGTCGTGTAGATGATGGCCTAACAGGAGGCTTTAAAATTTTCTTTCTAGTGTCCTTCGTTTGGGAGAAAAATGCAAAGGTACAAGACAGCTTTTCCTTGCCAATATCTCTCTTTTGCAAAGAGCTGCGCATTGGAAAATTCAGGGCTATACCGTGTAGATAAAGCACTAACAGGAGGCTTTAAAATTTTAATTCTAGTGTCCTTCGTTTGGGAGAAAAATGCAAAGGTACAAGACAGCTTTTCCTTGCCAATATCTCTCTTTTGCAAAGAGCTGCGCATTGGAAAATTCATGGCTATGCCGTGTAGATGATGGTCTAACAGGAGGCTTTAAAATGTTCATTCTAGTGTCCTTCGTTTGGGAGAAAAATGCAAAGGTACAAGACAGCTTTTCCTTGCCAATATCTCTCTTTTGCAAAGAGCTACGCATTGGAAAATTCATGGCTATGCCGTGTAGATGATGGTCTAACAGGAGGCTTTCAAATTTTCTTTCTAGTGTCCTTCGTTTGGGAGAAAAATGCAAAGGTACAAGACAGCTTTTCCTTGCCAATATCTCTCTTTTGCAAAGAGCTACGCATTGGAAAATTCAGGGCTATGTCGTGTAGATGATGGCCTAACAGGAGGCTTTAAAATTTTCTTTCTAGTGTCCTTCGTTTGGGAGAAAAATGCAAAGGTACAAGACAGCTTTTCCTTGCCAATATCTCTCTTTTGCAAAGAGCTGCGCATTGGAAAATTCAGGGCTATGTCGTGTAGACGATGGCCTAACAGGAGGCTTTAAAATTTTAATTCTAGTGTCCTTCGTTTGGGAGAAAAATGCAAAGGTACAATACAGCTTTTCCTTGCCAATATCTCTCTTTTGCAAAGAGCTGCGCATTGAAAAATTCATGGCTATGCCGTGCAGATGATGGTCTAAACAGGAGGCTTTAAAATTTTCTTTCTAGTGTCCTTCGTTTGGGAGAAAAATGCAAAGGTACAAGACAGCTTTTCCTTGCCAATATCTCTCTTTTGCAAAGAGCTGCGCATTGGAAAATTCATGGCTATGTCGTGTAGATGATGGCCTAACAGGAGGCTTTAAAATTTTCTTTCTAGTGTCCTTCGTTAGGGAGAAAAATGCAAAGGTACAAGACAGCTTTTCCTTGCCAATATCTCTCTTTTGCAAAGAGCTGCGCATTGGAAAATTCAGGCCTATGTCGTGTAGATGATGGCCTAACAGGAGGCTTTAAAATTTTCTTTCTAGTTACCTTCGTTTGGGAGAAAAATGCAAAGGTACAAGACAGCTTTTCCTTGCCAATATTTCTCTTTTGCAAAGAGCTGCGCATTGGAAAATTCAGGGCTATGTCGTGTAGATGATGGCCTAACAGGAGGCTTTAAAATTATCTTTCTAGTGTCCTTCGTTTGGGAGATAAATGCAAAGGTACAAGACAGCTTTTCCTTGCCAATATCTCTCTTTTGCAAAGAGCTGCGCATTGGAAAATTCAGGGCTATACCGTGTAGATGAAGCACTAACAGGAGGCTGTAAAATTTTAATTCTAGTGTCCTTCGTTTGGGAGAAAAATGCAAAGGTACAAGACAGCTTGTCCTTGCCAATCTCTCTTTTACAAAGAGCTGCGCATTGGAAAATTCAGGGCTATGTCGTGTAGATGATGGCCTAACAGGAGGCTTTAAAATTTTAATTCTAGTGTCCTTCGTTTGGGAGAAAAATGCAAAGGTACAATACAGCTTTTCCTTGCCAATATCTCTATTTTGCAAAGAGCTGCGCATTGGAAAATTCATGGCTATGCCGTGTAGATGATGGTCTAAACAGGAGGCTTTAAAATTTTCTTTCTAGTGTCCTTCGTTTGGGAGAAAAATGCAAAGGTACAAGACAGCTTTTCCTTGCCAATATCTCTCTTTTGCAAAGAGCTGCGCATTGGAAAATTCAGGGCTATGTCGTGTAGATGATGGCCTAACAGGAGGCTTTAAAATTTTCTTTCTAGTGTCCTTCGTTTGGGAGAAAAATGCAAAGGTACAAGACAGCTTTTCCTTGCCAATATCTCTCTTTTGCAAAGAGCTGCGCATTGGAAAATTCAGGGCTATGTCGTGTAGATGATGGCCTAACAGGAGGCTTTAAAATTTTCTTTCTAGTGTCCTTCGTTTGGGAGAAAAATGCAAAGGTACAAGACAGCTTTTCCTTGCCAATATCTCTCTTTTGCAAAGAGCTACGCATTGGAAAATTCAGGGCTATGTCGTGTAGATGATGGCCTAACAGGAGGCTTTAAAATTTTAATTCTAGTGTCCTTCGTTTGGGAGAAAAATGCAAAGGTACAAGACAGCTTTTCCTTGCCAATATCTCTCTTTTGCAAAGAGCTACGCATTGGAAAATTTAGGGCTATGCCGTGTAGATGAAGCACTAACAGGAGGCTTTAAAATTTTAATTCTAGTGTCCTTCGTTTGGGAGAAAAATGCAAAGGTACAAGACAGCTTTTCCTTGCCAATATCTCTCTTTTGCAAAGAGCTGCGCATTGGAAAATTCAGGGCTATACCGTGTAGATAAAGCACTAACAGGAGGCTTTAAAATTTTAATTCTAGTGTCCTTCGTTTGGGAGAAAAATGCAAAGGTACAAGACAGCTTTTCCTTGCCAATATCTCTCTTTTGCAAAGAGCTGCGCATTGGAAAATTCATGGCTATGCCGTGTAGATGATGGTCTAACAGGAGGCTTTAAAATTTTCATTCTAGTGTCCTTCGTTTGGGAGAAAAATGCAAAAGTACAAGACAGCTTTTCCTTGCCAATATCTCTCTTTTGCAAAGAGCTACGCATTGGAAAATTCATGGCTATGCCGTGTAGATGATGGTCTAACAGGAGGCTTTCAAATTTTCTTTCTAGTGTCCTTCGTTTGGGAGAAAAATGCAAAGGTACAAGACAGCTTTTCCTTGCCAATATCTCTCTTTTGCAAAGAGCTACGCATTGGAAAATTCAGGGCTATGTCGTGTAGATGATGGCCTAACAGGAGGCTTTAAAATTTTCTTTCTAGTGTCCTTCGTTTGGGAGAAAAATGCAAAGGTACAAGACAGCTTTTCCTTGCCAATATCTCTCTTTTGCAAAGAGCTGCGCATTGGAAAATTCATGGCTATGCCGTGCAGATGATGGTCTAAACAGGAGGCTTTAAAATTTTCTTTCTAGTGTCCTTCGTTTGGGAGAAAAATGCAAAGGTACAAGACAGCTTTTCCTTGCCAATATCTCTCTTTTGCAAAGAGCTACGCATTGGAAAATTCAGGGCTATGTCGTGTAGATGATGGCCTAACAGGAGGCTTTAAAATTTTAATTCTAGTGTCCTTCGTTTGGGAGAAAAATGCAAAGGTACAAGACAGCTTTTCCTTGCCAATATCTCTCTTTTGCAAAGAGCTACGCATTGGAAAATTTAGGGCTATGCCGTGTAGATGAAGCACTAACAGGAGGCTTTAAAATTTTAATTCTAGTGTCCTTCGTTTGGGAGAAAAATGCAAAGGTACAAGACAGCTTTTCCTTGCTAATATCTCTCTTTTGCAAAGAGCTGCGCATTTGAAAATTCAGGGCTATGCCGTGTAGATGATGGCCTAACAGGAGGCTTTAAAATTTTCATTCTAGTGTCCTTTGTTTGGGAGAAAAATGCAAAGGTACAAGACAGCTTTTCCTTGCCAATATCTCTCTTTTGCAAAGAGCTACGCATTGGAAAATTCAGGGCTATACCGTGTAGATGAAGCACTAACAGGAGGCTTTAAAATTTTCATTCTAGTGTCCTTCGTTTGGGAGAAAAATGCAAAGGTACAAGACAGCTTTTCCTTGCCAAAATCTCTCTTTTGCAAAGAGCTACGCATTGGAAAATTCAGGGCTATGTCGTGTAGATGATGGCCTAACAGGAGGCTTTAAAATTTTCTTTCTAGTGTCCTTCGTTTGGGAGAAAAATGCAAAGGTACAAGACAGCTTTTCCTTGCCAATATCTCTCTTTTGCAAAGAGCTGCGCATTGGAAAATTCAGGGCTATACCGTGTAGATAAAGCACTAACAGGAGGCTTTAAAATTTTAATTCTAGTATCCTTCGTTTGGGAGAAAAATGCAAAGGTACAAGACAGCTTTTCCTTGCCAATATCTCTCTTTTGCAAAGAGCTGCGCATTGGAAAATTCATGGCTATGCCGTGTAGATGATGGTCTAACAGGAGGCTTTACAATTTTCATTCTAGTGTCCTTCGTTTGGGAGAAAAATGCAAAGGTACAAGACAGCTTTTCCTTGCCAATATCTCTCTTTTGCAAAGAGCTACGCATTGGAAAATTCATGGCTATGCCGTGTAGATGATGGTCTAACAGGAGGCTTTCAAATTTTCTTTCTAGTGTCCTTCGTTTGGGAGAAAAATGCAAAGGTACAAGACAGCTTTTCCTTGCCAAAATCTCTCTTTTGCAAAGAGCTACGCATTGGAAAATTCAGGGCTATGTCGTGTAGATGATGGCCTAACAGGAGGCTTTAAAATTTTCTTTCTAGTGTCCTTCGTTTGGGAGAAAAATGCAAAGGTACAAGACAGCTTTTCCTTGCCAATATCTCTCTTTTGCAAAGAGCTGCGCATTGGAAAATTCAGGGCTATACCGTGTAGATAAAGCACTAACAGGAGGCTTTAAAATTTTAATTCTAGTGTCCTTCGTTTGGGAGAAAAATGCAAAGGTACAAGACAGCTTTTCCTTGCCAATATCTCTCTTTTGCAAAGAGCTGCGCATTGGAAAATTCATGGCTATGCCGTGTAGATGATGGTCTAACAGGAGGCTTTAAAATTTTCATTCTAGTGTCCTTCGTTTGGGAGAAAAATGCAAAAGTACAAGACAGCTTTTCCTTGCCAATATCTCTCTTTTGCAAAGAGCTACGCATTGGAAAATTCATGGCTATGCCGTGTAGATGATGGTCTAACAGGAGGCTTTCAAATTTTCTTTCTAGTGTCCTTCGTTTGGGAGAAAAATGCAAAGGTACAAGACAGCTTTTCCTTGCCAATATCTCTCTTTTGCAAAGAGCTACGCATTGGAAAATTCAGGGCTATGTCGTGTAGATGATGGCCTAACAGGAGGCTTTAAAATTTTCTTTCTAGTGTCCTTCGTTTGGGAGAAAAATGCAAAGGTACAAGACAGCTTTTCCTTGCCAATATCTCTCTTTTGCAAAGAGCTGCGCATTTGAAAATTCAGGGCTATGCCGTGTAGATGATGGCCTAACAGGAGGCTTTAAAATTTTCATTCTAGTGTCCTTCGTTTGGGAGAAAAATGCAAAGGTACAAGACAGCTTTTCCTTGCCAATATCTCTCTTTTGCAAAGAGCTACGCATTGGAAAATTCAGGGCTATACCGTGTAGATGAAGCACTAACAGGAGGCTTTAAAATTTTCATTCTAGTGTCCTTCGTTTGGGAGAAAAATGCAAAGGTACAAGACAGCTTTTCCTTGCCAAAATCTCTCTTTTGCAAAGAGCTACGCATTGGAAAATTCAGGGCTATGTCGTGTAGATGATGGCCTAACAGGAGGCTTTAAAATTTTCTTTCTAGTGTCCTTCGTTTGGGAGAAAAATGCAAAGGTACAAGACAGCTTTTCCTTGCCAATATCTCTCTTTTGCAAAGAGCTGCGCATTGGAAAATTCAGGGCTATACCGTGTAGATAAAGCACTAACAGGAGGCTTTAAAATTTTAATTCTAGTGTCCTTCGTTTGGGAGTAAAATGCAAAGGTACAAGACAGCTTTTCCTTGCCAATATCTCTCTTTTGCAAAGAGCTGCGCATTGGAAAATTCATGGCTATGCCGTGTAGATGATGGTCTAACAGGAGGCTTTAAAATTTTCATTCTAGTGTCCTTCGTTTGGGAGAAAAATGCAAAGGTACAAGACAGCTTTTCCTTGCCAATATCTCTCTTTTGCAAAGAGCTACGCATTGGAAAATTCATGGCTATGCCGTGTAGATGATGGTCTAACAGGAGGCTTTCTAATTTTCTTTCTAGTGTCCTTCGTTTGGGAGAAAAATGCAAAGGTACAAGACAGCTTTTCCTTGCCAATATCTCTCTTTTGCAAAGAGCTACGCATTGGAAAATTCAGGGCTATGTCGTGTAGATGATGGCCTAACAGGAGGCTTTAAAATTTTCTTTCTAGTGTCCTTCGTTTGGGGAGAAAAATGCAAGGTACAAGACAGCTTTTCCTTGCCAATATCTCTCTTTTGCAAAGAGCTGCGCATTGGAAAATTCAGGGCTATGTCGTGTAGACGATGGCCTAACAGGAGGCTTTAAAATTTTAATTCTAGTGTCCTTCGTTTGGGAGAAAAATGCAAAGGTACAATACAGCTTTTCCTTGCCAATATCTCTCTTTTGCAAAGAGCTGCGCATTGAAAAATTCATGGCTATGCCGTGCAGATGATGGTCTAAACAGGAGGCTTTAAAATTTTCTTTCTAGTGTCCTTCGTTTGGGAGAAAAATGCAAAGGTACAAGACAGCTTTTCCTTGCCAATATCTCTCTTTTGCAAAGAGCTGCGCATTGGAAAATTCAGGCCTATGTCGTGTAGATGATGGCCTAACAGGAGGCTTTAAAATTTTCTTTCTAGTTACCTTCGTTTGGGAGAAAAATGCAAAGGTACAAGACAGCTTTTCCTTGCCAATATTTCACTTTTGCAAAGAGCTGCGCATTGGAAAATTCAGGGCTATGTCGTGTAGATGATGGCCTAACAGGAGGCTTTAAAATTATCTTTCTAGTGTCCTTCGTTTGGGAGATAAATGCAAAGGTACAAGACAGCTTTTCCTTGCCAATATCTCTCTTTTGCAAAGAGCTGCGCATTGGAAAATTCAGGGCTATACCGTGTAGATGAAGCACTAACAGGAGGCTTTAAAATTTTAATTCTAGTGTCCTTCGTTTGGGAGAAAAATTCAAAGGTACAAGACAGCTTTTCCTTGCCAATATCTCTCTTTTGCAAAGAGCTGCGCATTGGAAAATTCAGGGCTATGTCGTGTAGATGATGGCCTAACAGGAGGCTTTAAAATTTTAATTCTAGTGTCCTTCGTTTGGGAGAAAAATGCAAAGGTACAATACAGCTTTTCCTTGCCAATATCTCTATTTTGCAAAGAGCTGCGCATTGGAAAATTCATGGCTATGCCGTGTAGATGATGGTCTAAACAGGAGGCTTTAAAATTTTCTTTCTAGTGTCCTTCGTTTGGGAGAAAAATGCAAAGGTACAAGACAGCTTTTCCTTGCCAATATCTCTCTTTTGCAAAGAGCTGCGCATTGGAAAATTCAGGGCTATGTCGTGTAGATGATGGCCTAACAGGAGGCTTTAAAATTTTCTTTCTAGTGTCCTTCGTTTGGGAGAAAAATGCAAAGGTACAAGACAGCTTTTCCTTGCCAATATCTCTCTTTTGCAAAGAGCTACGCATTGGAAAATTCAGGGCTATGTCGTGTAGATGATGGCCTAACAGGAGGCTTTAAAATTTTAATTCTAGTGTCCTTCGTTTGGGAGAAAAATGCAAAGGTACAAGACAGCTTTTCCTTGCCAATATCTCTCTTTTGCAAAGAGCTACGCATTGGAAAATTTAGGGCTATGCCGTGTAGATGAAGCACTAACAGGAGGCTTTAAAATTTTAATTCTAGTGTCCTTCGTTTGGGAGAAAAATGCAAAGGTACAAGACAGCTTTTCCTTGCCAATATCTCTCTTTTGCAAAGAGCTGCGCATTTGAAAATTCAGGGCTATGTCGTGTAGATGATGGCCTAACAGGAGGCTTTAAAATTTTCTTTCTAGTGTCCTTCGTTTGGGAGAAAAATGCAAAGGTACAAGACAGCTTTTCCTTGCCAATATCTCTCTTTTGCAAAGAGCTGCGCATTGGAAAATTCAGACCTATGTCGTGTAGATGATGGCCTAACAGGAGGCTTTAAAATTTTCTTTCTAGTTACCTTCGTTTGGGAGAAAAATGCAAAGGTACAAGACAGCTTTTCCTTGCCAATATTTCTCTTTTGCAAAGAGCTGCGCATTGGAAAATTCAGGGCTATGTCGTGTAGATGATGGCCTAACAGGAGGCTTTAAAATTATCTTTCTAGTGTCCTTCGTTTGGGAGATAAATGCAAAGGTACAAGACAGCTTTTCCTTGCCAATATCTCTCTTTTGCAAAGAGCTGCGCATTGGAAAATTCAGGGCTATACCGTGTAGATGAAGCACTAATAGGAGGCTTTAAAATTTTCATTCTAGTGTCCTTCGTTTGGGAGAAAAATGCAAAGGTACAAGACAGCTTTTCCTTGCCAATATCTCTCTTTTGCAAAGAGCTGCGCATTGGAAAATTCAGGGCTATGCCGTGTAGATGATGGCCTAACAGGAGGCTTTAAATTTTTCTTTCTAGTGACCTTCGTTTGGGAGAAAAATGCAAAGGTACAAGACAGCTTTTCCTTGCCAATATCTCTCTTTTGCAAAGAGCTACGCATTGGAAAATTTAGGGCTATGCCGTGTAGATGAAGCACTAACAGGAGGCTTTAAAATTTTAATTCTAGTGTCCTTCGTTTGGGAGAAAAATGCAAAGGTACAAGACAGCTTTTCCTTGCCAATATCTCTCTTTTGCAAAGAGCTGCGCATTGGAAAATTCAGGGCTATACCGTGTAGATAAAGCACTAACAGGAGGCTTTAAAATTTTAATTCTAGTGTCCTTCGTTTGGGAGAAAAATGCAAAGGTACAAGACAGCTTTTCCTTGCCAATATCTCTCTTTTGCAAAGAGCTGCGCATTGGAAAATTCATGGCTATGCCGTGTAGATGATGGTCTAACAGGAGGCTTTAAAATTTTCATTCTAGTGTCCTTCGTTTGGGAGAAAAATGCAAAAGTACAAGACAGCTTTTCCTTGCCAATATCTCTCTTTTGCAAAGAGCTACGCATTGGAAAATTCATGGCTATGCCGTGTAGATGATGGTCTAACAGGAGGCTTTCAAATTTTCTTTCTAGTGTCCTTCGTTTGGGAGAAAAATGCAAAGGTACAAGACAGCTTTTCCTTGCCAATATCTCTCTTTTGCAAAGAGCTACGCATTGGAAAATTCAGGGCTATGTCGTGTAGATGATGGCCTAACAGGAGGCTTTAAAATTTTCTTTCTAGTGTCCTTCGTTTGGGAGAAAAATGCAAAGGTACAAGACAGCTTTTCCTTGCCAATATCTCTCTTTTGCAAAGAGCTGCGCATTGGAAAATTCATGGCTATGCCGTGCAGATGATGGTCTAAACAGGAGGCTTTAAAATTTTCTTTCTAGTGTCCTTCGTTTGGGAGAAAAATGCAAAGGTACAAGACAGCTTTTCCTTGCCAATATCTCTCTTTTGCAAAGAGCTACGCATTGGAAAATTCAGGGCTATGTCGTGTAGATGATGGCCTAACAGGAGGCTTTAAAATTTTAATTCTAGTGTCCTTCGTTTGGGAGAAAAATGCAAAGGTACAAGACAGCTTTTCCTTGCCAATATCTCTCTTTTGCAAAGAGCTACGCATTGGAAAATTTAGGGCTATGCCGTGTAGATGAAGCACTAACAGGAGGCTTTAAAATTTTAATTCTAGTGTCCTTCGTTTGGGAGAAAAATGCAAAGGTACAAGACAGCTTTTCCTTGCTAATATCTCTCTTTTGCAAAGAGCTGCGCATTTGAAAATTCAGGGCTATGCCGTGTAGATGATGGCCTAACAGGAGGCTTTAAAATTTTCATTCTAGTGTCCTTTGTTTGGGAGAAAAATGCAAAGGTACAAGACAGCTTTTCCTTGCCAATATCTCTCTTTTGCAAAGAGCTACGCATTGGAAAATTCAGGGCTATACCGTGTAGATGAAGCACTAACAGGAGGCTTTAAAATTTTCATTCTAGTGTCCTTCGTTTGGGAGAAAAATGCAAAGGTACAAGACAGCTTTTCCTTGCCAAAATCTCTCTTTTGCAAAGAGCTACGCATTGGAAAATTCAGGGCTATGTCGTGTAGATGATGGCCTAACAGGAGGCTTTAAAATTTTCTTTCTAGTGTCCTTCGTTTGGGAGAAAAATGCAAAGGTACAAGACAGCTTTTCCTTGCCAATATCTCTCTTTTGCAAAGAGCTGCGCATTGGAAAATTCAGGGCTATACCGTGTAGATAAAGCACTAACAGGAGGCTTTAAAATTTTAATTCTAGTATCCTTCGTTTGGGAGAAAAATGCAAAGGTACAAGACAGCTTTTCCTTGCCAATATCTCTCTTTTGCAAAGAGCTGCGCATTGGAAAATTCATGGCTATGCCGTGTAGATGATGGTCTAACAGGAGGCTTTACAATTTTCATTCTAGTGTCCTTCGTTTGGGAGAAAAATGCAAAGGTACAAGACAGCTTTTCCTTGCCAATATCTCTCTTTTGCAAAGAGCTACGCATTGGAAAATTCATGGCTATGCCGTGTAGATGATGGTCTAACAGGAGGCTTTCAAATTTTCTTTCTAGTGTCCTTCGTTTGGGAGAAAAATGCAAAGGTACAAGACAGCTTTTCCTTGCCAAAATCTCTCTTTTGCAAAGAGCTACGCATTGGAAAATTCAGGGCTATGTCGTGTAGATGATGGCCTAACAGGAGGCTTTAAAATTTTCTTTCTAGTGTCCTTCGTTTGGGAGAAAAATGCAAAGGTACAAGACAGCTTTTCCTTGCCAATATCTCTCTTTTGCAAAGAGCTGCGCATTGGAAAATTCAGGGCTATACCGTGTAGATAAAGCACTAACAGGAGGCTTTAAAATTTTAATTCTAGTGTCCTTCGTTTGGGAGAAAAATGCAAAGGTACAAGACAGCTTTTCCTTGCCAATATCTCTCTTTTGCAAAGAGCTGCGCATTGGAAAATTCATGGCTATGCCGTGTAGATGATGGTCTAACAGGAGGCTTTAAAATTTTCATTCTAGTGTCCTTCGTTTGGGAGAAAAATGCAAAAGTACAAGACAGCTTTTCCTTGCCAATATCTCTCTTTTGCAAAGAGCTACGCATTGGAAAATTCATGGCTATGCCGTGTAGATGATGGTCTAACAGGAGGCTTTCAAATTTTCTTTCTAGTGTCCTTCGTTTGGGAGAAAAATGCAAAGGTACAAGACAGCTTTTCCTTGCCAATATCTCTCTTTTGCAAAGAGCTACGCATTGGAAAATTCAGGGCTATGTCGTGTAGATGATGGCCTAACAGGAGGCTTTAAAATTTTCTTTCTAGTGTCCTTCGTTTGGGAGAAAAATGCAAAGGTACAAGACAGCTTTTCCTTGCCAATATCTCTCTTTTGCAAAGAGCTGCGCATTTGAAAATTCAGGGCTATGCCGTGTAGATGATGGCCTAACAGGAGGCTTTAAAATTTTCATTCTAGTGTCCTTCGTTTGGGAGAAAAATGCAAAGGTACAAGACAGCTTTTCCTTGCCAATATCTCTCTTTTGCAAAGAGCTACGCATTGGAAAATTCAGGGCTATACCGTGTAGATGAAGCACTAACAGGAGGCTTTAAAATTTTCATTCTAGTGTCCTTCGTTTGGGAGAAAAATGCAAAGGTACAAGACAGCTTTTCCTTGCCAAAATCTCTCTTTTGCAAAGAGCTACGCATTGGAAAATTCAGGGCTATGTCGTGTAGATGATGGCCTAACAGGAGGCTTTAAAATTTTCTTTCTAGTGTCCTTCGTTTGGGAGAAAAATGCAAAGGTACAAGACAGCTTTTCCTTGCCAATATCTCTCTTTTGCAAAGAGCTGCGCATTGGAAAATTCAGGGCTATACCGTGTAGATAAAGCACTAACAGGAGGCTTTAAAATTTTAATTCTAGTGTCCTTCGTTTGGGAGTAAAATGCAAAGGTACAAGACAGCTTTTCCTTGCCAATATCTCTCTTTTGCAAAGAGCTGCGCATTGGAAAATTCATGGCTATGCCGTGTAGATGATGGTCTAACAGGAGGCTTTAAAATTTTCATTCTAGTGTCCTTCGTTTGGGAGAAAAATGCAAAGGTACAAGACAGCTTTTCCTTGCCAATATCTCTCTTTTGCAAAGAGCTACGCATTGGAAAATTCATGGCTATGCCGTGTAGATGATGGTCTAACAGGAGGCTTTCTAATTTTCTTTCTAGTGTCCTTCGTTTGGGAGAAAAATGCAAAGGTACAAGACAGCTTTTCCTTGCCAATATCTCTCTTTTGCAAAGAGCTACGCATTGGAAAATTCAGGGCTATGTCGTGTAGATGATGGCCTAACAGGAGGCTTTAAAATTTTCTTTCTAGTGTCCTTCGTTTGGGAGAAAAATGCAAAGGTACAAGACAGCTTTTCCTTGCCAATATCTCTCTTTTGCAAAGAGCTGCGCATTGGAAAATTCAGGGCTATGTCGTGTAGACGATGGCCTAACAGGAGGCTTTAAAATTTTAATTCTAGTGTCCTTCGTTTGGGAGAAAAATGCAAAGGTACAATACAGCTTTTCCTTGCCAATATCTCTCTTTTGCAAAGAGCTGCGCATTGAAAAATTCATGGCTATGCCGTGCAGATGATGGTCTAAACAGGAGGCTTTAAAATTTTCTTTCTAGTGTCCTTCGTTTGGGAGAAAAATGCAAAGGTACAAGACAGCTTTTCCTTGCCAATATCTCTCTTTTGCAAAGAGCTGCGCATTGGAAAATTCAGGCCTATGTCGTGTAGATGATGGCCTAACAGGAGGCTTTAAAATTTTCTTTCTAGTTACCTTCGTTTGGGAGAAAAATGCAAAGGTACAAGACAGCTTTTCCTTGCCAATATTTCACTTTTGCAAAGAGCTGCGCATTGGAAAATTCAGGGCTATGTCGTGTAGATGATGGCCTAACAGGAGGCTTTAAAATTATCTTTCTAGTGTCCTTCGTTTGGGAGATAAATGCAAAGGTACAAGACAGCTTTTCCTTGCCAATATCTCTCTTTTGCAAAGAGCTGCGCATTGGAAAATTCAGGGCTATACCGTGTAGATGAAGCACTAACAGGAGGCTTTAAAATTTTAATTCTAGTGTCCTTCGTTTGGGAGAAAAATTCAAAGGTACAAGACAGCTTTTCCTTGCCAATATCTCTCTTTTGCAAAGAGCTGCGCATTGGAAAATTCAGGGCTATGTCGTGTAGATGATGGCCTAACAGGAGGCTTTAAAATTTTAATTCTAGTGTCCTTCGTTTGGGAGAAAAATGCAAAGGTACAATACAGCTTTTCCTTGCCAATATCTCTATTTTGCAAAGAGCTGCGCATTGGAAAATTCATGGCTATGCCGTGTAGATGATGGTCTAAACAGGAGGCTTTAAAATTTTCTTTCTAGTGTCCTTCGTTTGGGAGAAAAATGCAAAGGTACAAGACAGCTTTTCCTTGCCAATATCTCTCTTTTGCAAAGAGCTGCGCATTGGAAAATTCAGGGCTATGTCGTGTAGATGATGGCCTAACAGGAGGCTTTAAAATTTTCTTTCTAGTGTCCTTCGTTTGGGAGAAAAATGCAAAGGTACAAGACAGCTTTTCCTTGCCAATATCTCTCTTTTGCAAAGAGCTACGCATTGGAAAATTCAGGGCTATGTCGTGTAGATGATGGCCTAACAGGAGGCTTTAAAATTTTAATTCTAGTGTCCTTCGTTTGGGAGAAAAATGCAAAGGTACAAGACAGCTTTTCCTTGCCAATATCTCTCTTTTGCAAAGAGCTACGCATTGGAAAATTTAGGGCTATGCCGTGTAGATGAAGCACTAACAGGAGGCTTTAAAATTTTAATTCTAGTGTCCTTCGTTTGGGAGAAAAATGCAAAGGTACAAGACAGCTTTTCCTTGCCAATATCTCTCTTTTGCAAAGAGCTGCGCATTTGAAAATTCAGGGCTATGTCGTGTAGATGATGGCCTAACAGGAGGCTTTAAAATTTTCTTTCTAGTGTCCTTCGTTTGGGAGAAAAATGCAAAGGTACAAGACAGCTTTTCCTTGCCAATATCTCTCTTTTGCAAAGAGCTGCGCATTGGAAAATTCAGACCTATGTCGTGTAGATGATGGCCTAACAGGAGGCTTTAAAATTTTCTTTCTAGTTACCTTCGTTTGGGAGAAAAATGCAAAGGTACAAGACAGCTTTTCCTTGCCAATATTTCTCTTTTGCAAAGAGCTGCGCATTGGAAAATTCAGGGCTATGTCGTGTAGATGATGGCCTAACAGGAGGCTTTAAAATTATCTTTCTAGTGTCCTTCGTTTGGGAGATAAATGCAAAGGTACAAGACAGCTTTTCCTTGCCAATATCTCTCTTTTGCAAAGAGCTGCGCATTGGAAAATTCAGGGCTATACCGTGTAGATGAAGCACTAATAGGAGGCTTTAAAATTTTCATTCTAGTGTCCTTCGTTTGGGAGAAAAATGCAAAGGTACAAGACAGCTTTTCCTTGCCAATATCTCTCTTTTGCAAAGAGCTGCGCATTGGAAAATTCAGGGCTATGCCGTGTAGATGATGGCCTAACAGGAGGCTTTAAATTTTTCTTTCTAGTGACCTTCGTTTGGGAGAAAAATGCAAAGGTACAAGACAGCTTGTCCTTGCCAATCTCTCTTTTGCAAAGAGCTGCGCATTGGAAAATTCAGGGCTATGTCGTGTAGATGATGGCCTAACAGGAGGCTTTAAAATTTTAATTCTAGTGTCCTTCGTTTGGGAGAAAAATGCAAAGGTACAATACAGCTTTTCCTTGCCAATATCTCTATTTTGCAAAGAGCTGCGCATTGGAAAATTCATGGCTATGCCGTGTAGATGATGGTCTAAACAGGAGGCTTTAAAATTTTCTTTCTAGTGTCCTTCGTTTGGGAGAAAAATGCAAAGGTACAAGACAGCTTTTCCTTGCCAATATCTCTCTTTTGCAAAGAGCTGCGCATTGGAAAATTCAGACCTATGTCGTGTAGATGATGGCCTAACAGGAGGCTTTAAAATTTTCTTTCTAGTTACCTTCGTTTGGGAGAAAAATGCAAAGGTACAAGACAGCTTTTCCTTGCCAATATTTCTCTTTTGCAAAGAGCTGCGCATTGGAAAATTCAGGGCTATGTCGTGTAGATGATGGCCTAACAGGAGGCTTTAAAATTATCTTTCTAGTGTCCTTCGTTTGGGAGATAAATGCAAAGGTACAAGACAGCTTTTCCTTGCCAATATCTCTCTTTTGCAAAGAGCTGCGCATTGGAAAATTCAGGGCTATACCGTGTAGATGAAGCACTAATAGGAGGCTTTAAAATTTTCATTCTAGTGTCCTTCGTTTGGGAGAAAAATGCAAAGGTACAAGACAGCTTTTCCTTGCCAATATCTCTCTTTTGCAAAGAGCTGCGCATTGGAAAATTCAGGGCTATGCCGTGTAGATGATGGCCTAACAGGAGGCTTTAAATTTTTCTTTCTAGTGACCTTCGTTTGGGAGAAAAATGCAAAGGTACAAGACAGCTTGTCCTTGCCAATCTCTCTTTTGCAAAGAGCTGCGCATTGGAAAATTCAGGGCTATGTCGTGTAGATGATGGCCTAACAGGAGGCTTTAAAATTTTAATTCTAGTGTCCTTCGTTTGGGAGAAAAATGCAAAGGTACAATACAGCTTTTCCTTGCCAATATCTCTATTTTGCAAAGAGCTGCGCATTGGAAAATTCATGGCTATGCCGTGTAGATGATGGTCTAAACAGGAGGCTTTAAAATTTTCTTTCTAGTGTCCTTCGTTTGGGAGAAAAATGCAAAGGTACAAGACAGCTTTTCCTTGCCAATATCTCTATTTTGCAAAGAGCTGCGCATTGGAAAATTCATGGCTATGCCGTGTAGATGATGGTCTAAACAGGAGGCTTTTAAATTTTCTTTCTAGTGTCCTTCGTTTGGGAGAAAAATGCAAAGGTACAAGACAGCTTTTCCTTGCCAATATCTCTCTTTTGCAAAGAGCTGCGCATTGGAAAATTCAGGGCTATGTCGTGTAGATGATGGCCTAACAGGAGGCTTTAAAATTTTCTTTCTAGTGTCCTTCGTTTGTGAGAAAAATGCAAAGGTACAAGACAGCTTTTCCTTGCCAATATCACTCTTTTGCAAAGAGCTGCGCATTGGAAAATTCAGGGCTATGTCGTGTAGATGATGGCCTAACAGGAGGCTTTAAAATTTTCTTTCTAGTGTCCTTCGTTTGGGAGAAAAATGCAAAGGTACAAGACAGCTTTTCCTTGCCAATATCTCTCTTTTGCAAAGAGCTACGCATTGGAAAATTCAGGGCTATGTCGTGTAGATGATGGCCTAACAGGAGGCTTTAAAATTTTAATTCTAGTGTCCTTCGTTTGGGAGAAAAATGCAAAGGTACAAGACAGCTTTTCCTTGCCAATATCTCTCTTTTGCAAAGAGCTACGCATTGGAAAATTTAGGGCTATGCCGTGTAGATGAAGCACTAACAGGAGGCTTTAAAATTTTAATTCTAGTGTCCTTCGTTTGGGAGAAAAATGCAAAGGTACAAGACAGCTTTTCCTTGCCAATATCTCTCTTTTGCAAAGAGCTGCGCATTTGAAAATTCAGGGCTATGCCGTGTAGATGATGGCCTAACAGGAGGCTTTAAAATTTTCATTCTAGTGTCCTTCGTTTGGGAGAAAAATGCAAAGGTACAAGACAGCTTTTCCTTGCCAATATCTCTCTTTTGCAAAGAGCTACGCATTGGAAAATTCAGGGCTATACCGTGTAGATGAAGCACTAACAGGAGGCTTTAAAATTTTAATTCTAGTGTCCTTCGTTTGGGAGAAAAATGCAAAGGTACAAGACAGCTTTTCCTTGCCAATATCTCTCTTTTGCAAAGAGCTGCGCATTTGAAAATTCAGGGCTATGCCGTGTAGATGATGGCCTAACAGGAGGCTTTAAAATTTTCTTTCTAGTGTCCTTCGTTTGGGAGAAAAATGCAAAGGTACAAGACAGCTTTTCCTTGCCAATATCTCTCTTTTGCAAAGAGCTGCGCATTGGAAAATTCAGGGCTATGTCGTGTAGATGATGGCCTAACAGGAGGCTTTAAAATTTTCTTTCTAGTGTCCTTCGTTTGGGAGAAAAATGCAAAGGTACAAGACAGCTTTTCCTTGCCAATATCTCTCTTTTGCAAAGAGCTGCGCATTGGAAAATTCAGGGCTATGTCGTGTAGATGATGGCCTAACAGGAGGCTTTAAAATTTTCTTTCTAGTGTCCTTCGTTTGGGAGAAAAATGCAAAGGTACAAGACAGCTTTTCCTTGCCAATATCTCTCTTTTGCAAAGAGCTACACATTGGAAAATTCAGGGCTATGTCGTGTAGATGATGGCCTAACAGGAGGCTTTAAAATTTTAATTCTAGTGTCCTTCGTTTGGGAGAAAAATGCAAAGGTACAAGACAGCTTTTCCTTGCCAATATCTCTCTTTTGCAAAGAGCTACGCATTGGAAAATTTAGGGCTATGCCGTGTAGATGAAGCACTAACAGGAGGCTTTAAAATTTTAATTCTAGTGTCCTTCGTTTGGGAGAAAAATGCAAAGGTACAAGACAGCTTTTCCTTGCCAATATCTCTCTTTTGCAAAGAGCTGCGCATTTGAAAATTCAGGGCTATGTCGTGTAGATGATGGCCTAACAGGAGGCTTTAAAATTTTCTTTCTAGTGTCCTTCGTTTGGGAGAAAAATGCAAAGGTACAAGACAGCTTTTCCTTGCCAATATCTCTCTTTTGCAAAGAGCTGCGCATTGGAAAATTCAGGCCTATGTCGTGTAGATGATGGCCTAACAGGAGGCTTTAAAATTTTCTTTCTAGTGTCCTTCGTTTGGGAGAAAAATGCAAAGGTACAAGACAGCTTTTCCTTGCCAATATCTCTCTTTTGCAAAGAGCTACGCATTGGAAAATTCAGGGCTATGTCGTGTAGATAATGGCCTAACAGGAGGCTTTAAAATTTTAATTCTAGTGTCCTTCGTTTGGGAGAAAAATGCAAAGGTACAAGACAGCTTTTCCTTGCCAATATCTCTCTTTTGCAAAGAGCTACGCATTGGAAAATTTAGGGCTATGCCGTGTAGATGAAGCACTAACAGGAGGCTTTAAAATTTTAATTCTAGTGTCCTTCGTTTGGGAGAAAAATGCAAAGGTACAAGACAGCTTTTCCTTGCCAATATCTCTCTTTTGCAAAGAGCTGCGCATTGGAAAATTCAGGGCTATGTCGTGTAGATGATGGCCTAACAGGAGGCTTTAAAATTTTCTTTCTAGTTTCCTTCGTTTGGGAGAAAAATGCAAAGGTACAAAGACAGCTTTTCCTTGCCAATATCTCTCTTTTGCAAAGAGCTACGCATTGGAAAATTCAGGGCTATGTCGTGTAGATGATGGCCTAACAGGAGGCTTTAAAATTTTCTTTCTAGTGACCTTCGTTTGGGAGAAAAATGCAAAGGTACAAGACAGCTTTTCCTTGCCAATATCTCTCTTTTGCAAAGAGCTGCGCATTGGAAAATTCAGGGCTATGTCGTGTAGATGATGGCCTAACAGGAGGCTTTAAAATTTTAATTCTAGTGTCCTTCGTTTGGGAGAAAAATGCAAAGGTACAAGACAGCTTTTCCTTGCCAATATCTCTCTTTTGCAAAGAGCTACGCATTGGAAAATTCAGGGCAATGTCGTGTAGATGATGGCCTAACAGGAGGCTTTAAAATTTTAATTCTAGTGTCCTTCGATTGGGAGAAAAATGCAAAGGTACAAGACAGCTTTTCCTTGCCAATATCTCTCTTTTGCAAAGAGCTGCGCATTGGAAAATTCAGGGCTATGTCGTGTAGATGATGGCCTAACAGGAGGCTTTAAAATTTTCTTTCTAGTGTCCTTCGTTTGGGAGAAAAATGCAAAGGTACAAGACAGCTTTTCCTTGCCAATATCTCTCTTTTGCAAAGAGCTACGCATTGGAAAATTCAGGGCTATGTCGTGTAGATGATGGCCTAACAGGAGGCTTTAAAATTTTCTTTCTAGTGACCTTCGTTTGGGAGAAAAATGCAAAGGTACAAGACAGCTTTTCCTTGCCAATATCTCTCTTTTGCAAAGAGCTACGCATTGGAAAATTCAGGGCTATACCGTGTAGATGAAGCACTAATAGGAGGCTTTAAAATTTTCATTCTAGTGTCCTTCGTTTGGGAGAAAAATGCAAAGGTACAAGACAGCTTTTCCTTGCCAATATCTCTCTTTTGCAAAGAGCTGCGCATTGGAAAATTCAGGGCTATGCCGTGTAGATGATGGCCTAACAGGAGGCTTTAAATTTTTCTTTCTAGTGACCTTCGTTTGGGAGAAAAATGCAAAGGTACAAGACAGCTTGTCCTTGCCAATCTCTCTTTTGCAAAGAGCTGCGCATTGGAAAATTCGGGGCTATGTCGTGTAGATGATGGCCTAACAGGAGGCTTTAAAATTTTAATTCTAGTGTCCTTCGTTTGGGAGAAAAATGCAAAGGTACAATACAGCTTTTCCTTGCCAATATCTCTATTTTGCAAAGAGCTGCGCATTGGAAAATTCAGGGCTATGTCGTGTAGATGATGGCCTAACAGGAGGCTTTAAAATTTTCTTTCTAGTGTCCTTCGTTTGTGAGAAAAATGCAAAGGTACAAGACAGCTTTTCCTTGCCAATATCACTCTTTTGCAAAGAGCTGCGCATTGGAAAATTCAGGGCTATGTCGTGTAGATGATGGCCTAACAGGAGGCTTTAAAATTTTCTTTCTAGTGTCCTTCGTTTGGGAGAAAAATGCAAAGGTACAAGACAGCTTTTCCTTGCCAATATCTCTCTTTTGCAAAGAGCTACGCATTGGAAAATTCAGGGCTATGTCGTGTAGATGATGGCCTAACAGGAGGCTTTAAAATTTTAATTCTAGTGTCCTTCGTTTGGGAGAAAAATGCAAAGGTACAAGACAGCTTTTCCTTGCCAATATCTCTCTTTTGCAAAGAGCTACGCATTGGAAAATTTAGGGCTATGCCGTGTAGATGAAGCACTAACAGGAGGCTTTAAAATTTTAATTCTAGTGTCCTTCGTTTGGGAGAAAAATGCAAAGGTACAAGACAGCTTTTCCTTGCCAATATCTCTCTTTTGCAAAGAGCTGCGCATTTGAAAATTCAGGGCTATGCCGTGTAGATGATGGCCTAACAGGAGGCTTTAAAATTTTCATTCTAGTGTCCTTCGTTTGGGAGAAAAATGCAAAGGTACAAGACAGCTTTTCCTTGCCAATATCTCTCTTTTGCAAAGAGCTACGCATTGGAAAATTCAGGGCTATACCGTGTAGATGAAGCACTAACAGGAGGCTTTAAAATTTTAATTCTAGTGTCCTTCGTTTGGGAGAAAAATGCAAAGGTACAAGACAGCTTTTCCTTGCCAATATCTCTCTTTTGCAAAGAGCTGCGCATTTGAAAATTCAGGGCTATGCCGTGTAGATGATGGCCTAACAGGAGGCTTTAAAATTTTCTTTCTAGTGTCCTTCGTTTGGGAGAAAAATGCAAAGGTACAAGACAGCTTTTCCTTGCCAATATCTCTCTTTTGCAAAGAGCTACGCATTGGAAAATTTAGGGCTATGCCGTGTAGATGAAGCACTAACAGGAGGCTTTAAAATTTTAATTCTAGTGTCCTTCGTTTGGGAGAAAAATGCAAAGGTACAAGACAGCTTTTCCTTGCCAATATCTCTCTTTTGCAAAGAGCTGCGCATTTGAAAATTCAGGGCTATGCCGTGTAGATGATGGCCTAACAGGAGGCTTTAAAATTTTCATTCTAGTGTCCTTCGTTTGGGAGAAAAATGCAAAGGTACAAGACAGCTTTTCCTTGCCAATATCTCTCTTTTGCAAAGAGCTACGCATTGGAAAATTCAGGGCTATACCGTGTAGATGAAGCACTAACAGGAGGCTTTAAAATTTTAATTCTAGTGTCCTTCGTTTGGGAGAAAAATGCAAAGGTACAAGACAGCTTTTCCTTGCCAATATCTCTCTTTTGCAAAGAGCTGCGCATTTGAAAATTCAGGGCTATGCCGTGTAGATGATGGCCTAACAGGAGGCTTTAAAATTTTCTTTCTAGTGTCCTTCGTTTGGGAGAAAAATGCAAAGGTACAAGACAGCTTTTCCTTGCCAATATCTCTCTTTTGCAAAGAGCTGCGCATTGGAAAATTCAGGGCTATGTCGTGTAGATGATGGCCTAACAGGAGGCTTTAAAATTTTCTTTCTAGTGTCCTTCGTTTGGGAGAAAAATGCAAAGGTACAAGACAGCTTTTCCTTGCCAATATCTCTCTTTTGCAAAGAGCTGCGCATTGGAAAATTCAGGGCTATGTCGTGTAGATGATGGCCTAACAGGAGGCTTTAAAATTTTCTTTCTAGTGTCCTTCGTTTGGGAGAAAAATGCAAAGGTACAAGACAGCTTTTCCTTGCCAATATCTCTCTTTTGCAAAGAGCTACACATTGGAAAATTCAGGGCTATGTCGTGTAGATGATGGCCTAACAGGAGGCTTTAAAATTTTAATTCTAGTGTCCTTCGTTTGGGAGAAAAATGCAAAGGTACAAGACAGCTTTTCCTTGCCAATATCTCTCTTTTGCAAAGAGCTACGCATTGGAAAATTTAGGGCTATGCCGTGTAGATGAAGCACTAACAGGAGGCTTTAAAATTTTAATTCTAGTGTCCTTCGTTTGGGAGAAAAATGCAAAGGTACAAGACAGCTTTTCCTTGCCAATATCTCTCTTTTGCAAAGAGCTGCACATTTGAAAATTCAGGGCTATGTCGTGTAGATGATGGCCTAACAGGAGGCTTTAAAATTTTCTTTCTAGTGTCCTTCGTTTGGGAGAAAAATGCAAAGGTACAAGACAGCTTTTCCTTGCCAATATCTCTCTTTTGCAAAGAGCTGCGCATTGGAAAATTCAGGCCTATGTCGTGTAGATGATGGCCTAACAGGAGGCTTTAAAATTTTCTTTCTAGTGTCCTTCGTTTGGGAGAAAAATGCAAAGGTACAAGACAGCTTTTCCTTGCCAATATCTCTCTTTTGCAAAGAGCTACGCATTGGAAAATTCAGGGCTATGTCGTGTAGATAATGGCCTAACAGGAGGCTTTAAAATTTTAATTCTAGTGTCCTTCGTTTGGGAGAAAAATGCAAAGGTACAAGACAGCTTTTCCTTGCCAATATCTCTCTTTTGCAAAGAGCTACGCATTGGAAAATTTAGGGCTATGCCGTGTAGATGAAGCACTAACAGGAGGCTTTAAAATTTTAATTCTAGTGTCCTTCGTTTGGGAGAAAAATGCAAAGGTACAAGACAGCTTTTCCTTGCCAATATCTCTCTTTTGCAAAGAGCTGCGCATTGGAAAATTCAGGGCTATGTCGTGTAGATGATGGCCTAACAGGAGGCTTTAAAATTTTCTTTCTAGTTTCCTTCGTTTGGGAGAAAAATGCAAAGGTACAAAGACAGCTTTTCCTTGCCAATATCTCTCTTTTGCAAAGAGCTACGCATTGGAAAATTCAGGGCTATGTCGTGTAGATGATGGCCTAACAGGAGGCTTTAAAATTTTCTTTCTAGTGACCTTCGTTTGGGAGAAAAATGCAAAGGTACAAGACAGCTTTTCCTTGCCAATATCTCTCTTTTGCAAAGAGCTGCGCATTGGAAAATTCAGGGCTATGTCGTGTAGATGATGGCCTAACAGGAGGCTTTAAAATTTTAATTCTAGTGTCCTTCGTTTGGGAGAAAAATGCAAAGGTACAAGACAGCTTTTCCTTGCCAATATCTCTCTTTTGCAAAGAGCTACGCATTGGAAAATTCAGGGCAATGTCGTGTAGATGATGGCCTAACAGGAGGCTTTAAAATTTTAATTCTAGTGTCCTTCGATTGGGAGAAAAATGCAAAGGTACAAGACAGCTTTTCCTTGCCAATATCTCTCTTTTGCAAAGAGCTGCGCATTGGAAAATTCAGGGCTATGTCGTGTAGATGATGGCCTAACAGGAGGCTTTAAAATTTTCTTTCTAGTGTCCTTCGTTTGGGAGAAAAATGCAAAGGTACAAGACAGCTTTTCCTTGCCAATATCTCTCTTTTGCAAAGAGCTGCGCATTGGAAAATTCAGGGCTATGTCGTGTAGATGATGGCCTAACAGGAGGCTTTAAAATTTTCTTTCTAGTTTCCTTCGTTTGGGAGAAAAATGCAAAGGTACAAAGACAGCTTTTCCTTGCCAATATCTCTCTTTTGCAAAGAGCTACGCATTGGAAAATTCAGGGCTATGTCGTGTAGATGATGGCCTAACAGGAGGCTTTAAAATTTTCTTTCTAGTGACCTTCGTTTGGGAGAAAAATGCAAAGGTACAAGACAGCTTTTCCTTGCCAATATCTCTCTTTTGCAAAGAGCTGCGCATTGGAAAATTCAGGGCTATGTCGTGTAGATGATGGCCTAACAGGAGGCTTTAAAATTTTAATTCTAGTGTCCTTCGTTTGGGAGAAAAATGCAAAGGTACAAGACAGCTTTTCCTTGCCAATATCTCTCTTTTGCAAAGAGCTACGCATTGAAAAATTCAGGGCTATGTCGTGTAGATGATGGCCTAACAGGAGGCTTTAAAATTTTAATTCTAGTGTCCTTCGATTGGGAGAAAAATGCAAAGGTACAAGACAGCTTTTCCTTGCCAATATCTCTCTTTTGCAAAGAGCTGCGCATTGGAAAATTCAGGGCTATGTCGTGTAGATGATGGCCTAACAGGAGGCTTTAAAATTTTCTTTCTAGTGTCCTTCGTTTGGGAGAAAAATGCAAAGGTACAAGACAGCTTTTCCTTGCCAATATCTCTCTTTTGCAAAGAGCTACGCATTGGAAAATTCAGGGCTATGTCGTGTAGATGATGGCCTAACAGGAGGCTTTAAAATTTTCTTTCTAGTGACCTTCGTTTGGGAGAAAAATGCAAAGGTACAAGACAGCTTTTCCTTGCCAATATCTCTATTTTGCAAAGAGCTACGCATTGGAAAATTAAGGGCTATGTCGTGTAGATGATGGCCTAACAGGAGGCTTTAAAATTTTCTTTCTAGTGACCTTCGTTTGGGAGAAAAATGCAATGGTACAAGACAGCTTTTCCTTGCCAATATCTCTCTTTTGCAAAGAGCTGCGCATTGGAAAATTCAGGGCTATGTCGTGTAGATGATGGCCTAACAGGAGGCTTTAAAATTTTCTTTCTAGTGTCCTTCGTTTGGGAGAAAAATGCAAAGGTACAAGACAGCTTTTCCTTGCCAATATCTCTCTTTTGCAAAGAGCTACGCATTGGAAAATTCAGGGCTATGTCGTGTAGATGATGGCCTAACAGGAGGCTTTAAAATTTTCTTTCTAGTGACCTTCGTTTGGGAGAAAAATGCAAAGGTACAAGACAGCTTTTCCTTGCCAATATCTCTATTTTGCAAAGAGCTACGCATTGGAAAATTAAGGGCTATGTCGTGTAGATGATGGCCTAACAGGAGGCTTTAAAATTTTCTTTCTAGTGTCCTTCGTTTGGGAGAAAAATGCAATGGTACAAGACAGCTTTTCCTTGCCAATATCTCTCTTTTGCAAAGAGCTGCGCATTGGAAAATTCAGGGCTATTTCGTGTAGATGATGGCCTAACAGGAGGCTTTAAAATTTTCTTTCTAGTGTCCTTCGTTTGGGAGAAAAATGCAAAGGTACAAGACAGCTTTTCCTTGCCAATATCTCTCTTTTGCAAAGAGCTACGCATTGGAAAATTCAGGGCTATGTCGTGTAGACGATGGCCTAACAGGAGGCTTTAAAATTTTCTTTCTAGTGACCTTCGTTTGGGAGAAAAATGCAAAGGTACAAGACAGCTTTTCCTTGCCAATATCTCTCTTTTGCAAAGAGCTACGCATTGGAAAATTCAGGGCTATGTCGTGTAGATGATGGCCTAACAGGAGGCTTTAAAATTTTCTTTCTAGTGACCTTCGTTTGGGAGAAAAATGCAAAGGTACAAGACAGCTTTTCCTTGCCAATATCTCTCTTTTGCAAAGAGCTGCGCATTGGAAAATTCAGGGCTATGTCGCGTGGATGATGGCCTAACAGGAGGCTTTAAAATTTTATTTCTAGTGTCCTTCGTTTGGGAGAAAAATGCAATGGTACAAGACTGCTTTTCCTTGCCAATATCTCTCTTTTGCAAAGAGCTGCGCATTGGAAAATTCAGGGCTATTTCGTGTAGATGATGGCCTAACAGGAGGCTTTAAAATTTTCTTTCTAGTGTCCTTCGTTTGGGAGAAAAATGCAAAGGTACAAGACAGCTTTTCCTTGCCAATATCTCTCTTTTGCAAAGAGCTACGCATTGGAAAATTCAGGGCTATGTCGTGTAGATGATGGCCTAACAGGAGGCTTTAAAATTTTAATTCTAGTGTCCTTCGTTTGGGAGAAAAATGCAAAGGTACAAGACAGCTTTTCCTTGCCAATATCTCTCTTTTGCAAAGAGCTGCGCATGGGAAAATTCAGGGCTATGTCGTGTAGATGATGGCCTAACAGGAGGCTTTAAAATTTTCTTTCTAGTGTCCTTCGTTTGGGAGAAAAATGCAATGGTACAAGACAGCTTTTCCTTGCCAATATCTCTCTTTTGCAAAGAGCTGCGCATTGGAAAATTCAGGGCTATTTCGTGTAGATGATGGCCTAACAGGAGGCTTTAAAATTTTCTTTCTAGTGTCCTTCGTTTGGGAGAAAAATGCAATGGTACAAGACAGCTTTTCCTTGCCAATATCTCTCTTTTGCAAAGAGCTGCGCATTGGAAAATTCAGGGCTATGTCGTGTAGATGATGGCCTAACAGGAGGCTTTAAAATTTTCTTTCTAGTGTCCTTCGTTTGGGAGAAAAATGCAAAGGTACAAGACAGCTTTTCCTTGCCAATATCTCTCTTTTGCAAAGAGCTGCGCATTGGAAAATTCAGGGCTATGTCGTGTAGATGATGGCCTAACAGGAGGCTTTAAAATTTTCTTTCTAGTGACCTTCGTTTGGGAGAAAAATGCAAAGGTACAAGACAGCTTTTCCTTGCCAATATCTCTATTTTGCAAAGAGCTACGCATTGGAAAATTAAGGGCTATGTCGTGTAGATGATGGCCTAACAGGAGGCTTTAAAATTTTCTTTCTAGTGTCCTTCGTTTGGGAGAAAAATGCAAAGGTACAAGACAGCTTTTCCTTGCCAATATCTCTCTTTTGCAAAGAGCTACGCATTGGAAAATTCAGGGCTATGTCGTGTAGATGATGGCCTAACAGGAGGCTTTAAAATTTTAATTCTAGTGTCCTTCGTTTGGGAGAAAAATGCAAAGGTACAAGACAGCTTTTCCTTGCCAATATCTCTCTTTTGCAAAGAGCTACGCATTGGAAAATTCAGGGCTATGTCGTGTAGATGATGGCCTAACAGGAGGCTTTAAAATTTTAATTCTAGTGTCCTTCGTTTGGGAGAAAAATGCAAAGGTACAAGACAGCTTTTCCTTGCCAATATCTCTCTTTTGCAAAGAGCTGCGCATTGGAAAATGCAGGGCTATGTCGTGTAGATGATGGCCTAACAGGAGGCTTTAAAATTTTCTTTCTAGTGTCCTTCGTTTGGGAGAAAAATGCAAAGGTACAAGACAGCTTTTCCTTGCCAATATCTCTCTTTTGCAAAGAGCTGCGCATTGGAAAATTCAGGGCTATGTCGTGTAGATGATGGCCTAACAGGAGGCTTTAAAATTTTCTTTCTAGTGTCCTTCGTTTGGGAGAAAAATGCAATGGTACAAGACAGCTTTTCCTTGCCAATATCTCTCTTTTGCAAAGAGCTGCGCATTGGAAAATTCAGGGCTATTTCGTGTAGATGATGGCCTAACAGGAGGCTTTAAAATTTTCTTTCTAGTGTCCTTCGTTTGGGAGAAAAATGCAAAGGTACAAGACAGCTTTTCCTTGCCAATATCTCTCTTTTGCAAAGAGCTACGCATTGGAAAATTCAGGGCTATGTCGTGTAGACGATGGCCTAACAGGAGGCTTTAAAATTTTCTTTCTAGTGACCTTCGTTTGGGAGAAAAATGCAAAGGTACAAGACAGCTTTTCCTTGCCAATATCTCTCTTTTGCAAAGAGCTGCGCATTGGAAAATTCAGGGCTATGTCGTGTAGATGATGGCCTAACAGGTGGCTTTAAAATTTTCTTTCTAGTGTCCTTCGTTTGGGAGAAAAATGCAATGGTACAAGACAGCTTTTCCTTGCCAATATCTCTCTTTTGCAAAGAGCTACGCATTGGAAAATTCAGGGCTATGTCGTGTAGATGATGGCCTAACAGGAGGCTTTAAAATTTTCTTTCTAGTGACCTTCGTTTGGGAGAAAAATGCAAAGGTACAAGACAGCTTTTCCTTGCCAATATCTCTCTTTTGCAAAGAGCTACGCATTGGAAAATTCAGGGCTATGTCGTGTAGATGATGGCCTAACAGGAGGCTTTAAAATTTTCTTTCTAGTGACCTTCGTTTGGGAGAAAAATGCAAAGGTACAAGACAGCTTTTCCTTGCCAATATCTCTCTTTTGCAAAGAGCTACGCATTGGAAAATTCAGGGCTATGTCGTGTAGATGATGGCCTAACAGGAGGCTTTAAAATTTTCTTTCTAGTGACCTTCGTTTGGGAGAAAAATGCAAAGGTACAAGACAGCTTTTCCTTGCCAATATCTCTCTTTTGCAAAGAGCTGCGCATTGGAAAATTCAGGGCTATGTCGTGTGGATGATGGCCTAACAGGAGGCTTTAAAATTTTCTTTCTAGTGTCCTTCGTTTGGGAGAAAAATGCAATGGTACAAGACTGCTTTTCCTTGCCAATATCTCTCTTTTGCAAAGAGCTGCGCATTGGAAAATTCAGGGCTATTTCGTGTAGATGATGGCCTAACAGGAGGCTTTAA
This sequence comes from Pseudophryne corroboree, assembly GCF_028390025.1. Classification (NCBI taxonomy): domain Eukaryota; kingdom Metazoa; phylum Chordata; class Amphibia; order Anura; family Myobatrachidae; genus Pseudophryne; species Pseudophryne corroboree. The sequence continues at coordinate 23,266 of NW_026968071.1, read as the reverse complement.
AATTTTCTTTCTAGTGTCCTTCGTTTGGGAGAAAAATGCAAAGGTACAAGACAGCTTTTCCTTGCCAATATCTCTCTTTTGCAAAGAGCTACGCATTGGAAAATTCAGGGCTATGTCGTGTAGATGATGGCCTAACAGGAGGCTTTAAAATTTTAATTCTAGTGTCCTTCGTTTGGGAGAAAAATGCAAAGGTACAAGACAGCTTTTCCTTGCCAATATCTCTCTTTTGCAAAGAGCTGCGCATGGGAAAATTAAGGGCTATGTCGTGTAGATGATGGCCTAACAGGAGGCTTTAAAATTTTCTTTCTAGTGTCCTTCGTTTGGGAGAAAAATGCAATGGTACAAGACAGCTTTTCCTTGCCAATATCTCTCTTTTGCAAAGAGCTGCGCATTGGAAAATTCAGGGCTATTTCGTGTAGATGATGGCCTAACAGGAGGCTTTAAAATTTTCTTTCTAGTGTCCTTCGTTTGGGAGAAAAAGGCAAAGATACAAGACAGCTTTTCCTTGCCAATATCTCTCTTTTGCAAAGAGCTACGCATTGGAAAATTCAGGGCTATGTCGTGTAGATGATGGCCTAACAGGAGGCTTTAAAATTTTCTTTCTAGTGTCCTTCGTTTGGGAGAAAAAGGCAAAGGTACAAGACAGCTTTTCCTTGCCAATATCTCTCTTTTGCAAAGAGCTACGCATTGGAAAATTCAGGGCTATGTCGTGTAGATGATGGCCTAACAGGAGGCTTTAAAATTTTCTTTCTAGTGACCTTTGTTTGGGAGAAAAATGCAATGGTACAAGACAGCTTTTCCTTGCCAATATCTCTCTTTTGCAAAGAGCTACGCATTGGAAAATTCAGGGCTATGTCGTGTAGACGATGGCCTAACAGGAGGCTTTAAAATTTTCTTTCTAGTGACCTTCGTTTGGGAGAAAAATGCAAAGGTACAAGACAGCTTTTCCTTGCCAATATCTCTCTTTTGCAAAGAGCTACGCATTGGAAAATTCAGGGCTATGTCGTGTAGATGATGGCCTAACAGGAGGCTTTAAAATTTTCTTTCTAGTGTCCTTCGTTTGGGAGAAAAATGCAAAGGTACAAGACAGCTTTTCCTTGCCAATATCTCTCTTTTGCAAAGAGCTGCGCATTGGAAAATGCAGGGCTATGTCGTGTAGATGATGGCCTAACAGGAGGCTTTAAAATTTTCTTTCTAGTGTCCTTCGTTTGGGAGAAAAATGCAAAGGTACAAGACAGCTTTTCCTTGCCAATATCTCTCTTTTGCAAAGAGCTGCGCATTGGAAAATTCAGGGCTATGTCGTGTAGATGATGGCCTAACAGGAGGCTTTAAAATTTTCTTTCTAGTGTCCTTCGTTTGGGAGAAAAATGCAATGGTACAAGACAGCTTTTCCTTGCCAATATCTCTCTTTTGCAAAGAGCTGCGCATTGGAAAATTCAGGGCTATTTCGTGTAGATGATGGCCTAACAGGAGGCTTTAAAATTTTCTTTCTAGTGTCCTTCGTTTGGGAGAAAAATGCAAAGGTACAAGACAGCTTTTCCTTGCCAATATCTCTCTTTTGCAAAGAGCTACGCATTGGAAAATTCAGGGCTATGTCGTGTAGACGATGGCCTAACAGGAGGCTTTAAAATTTTCTTTCTAGTGACCTTCGTTTGGGAGAAAAATGCAAAGGTACAAGACAGCTTTTCCTTGCCAATATCTCTCTTTTGCAAAGAGCTGCGCATTGGAAAATTCAGGGCTATGTCGTGTAGATGATGGCCTAACAGGTGGCTTTAAAATTTTCTTTCTAGTGTCCTTCGTTTGGGAGAAAAATGCAATGGTACAAGACAGCTTTTCCTTGCCAATATCTCTCTTTTGCAAAGAGCTACGCATTGGAAAATTCAGGGCTATGTCGTGTAGATGATGGCCTAACAGGAGGCTTTAAAATTTTCTTTCTAGTGACCTTCGTTTGGGAGAAAAATGCAAAGGTACAAGACAGCTTTTCCTTGCCAATATCTCTCTTTTGCAAAGAGCTACGCATTGGAAAATTCAGGGCTATGTCGTGTAGATGATGGCCTAACAGGAGGCTTTAAAATTTTCTTTCTAGTGACCTTCGTTTGGGAGAAAAATGCAAAGGTACAAGACAGCTTTTCCTTGCCAATATCTCTCTTTTGCAAAGAGCTACGCATTGGAAAATTCAGGGCTATGTCGTGTAGATGATGGCCTAACAGGAGGCTTTAAAATTTTCTTTCTAGTGACCTTCGTTTGGGAGAAAAATGCAAAGGTACAAGACAGCTTTTCCTTGCCAATATCTCTCTTTTGCAAAGAGCTGCGCATTGGAAAATTCAGGGCTATGTCGTGTGGATGATGGCCTAACAGGAGGCTTTAAAATTTTCTTTCTAGTGTCCTTCGTTTGGGAGAAAAATGCAATGGTACAAGACTGCTTTTCCTTGCCAATATCTCTCTTTTGCAAAGAGCTGCGCATTGGAAAATTCAGGGCTATTTCGTGTAGATGATGGCCTAACAGGAGGCTTTAAAATTTTCTTTCTAGTGTCCTTCGTTTGGGAGAAAAATGCAAAGGTACAAGACAGCTTTTCCTTGCCAATATCTCTCTTTTGCAAAGAGCTACGCATTGGAAAATTCAGGGCTATGTCGTGTAGATGATGGCCTAACAGGAGGCTTTAAAATTTTAATTCTAGTGTCCTTCGTTTGGGAGAAAAATGCAAAGGTACAAGACAGCTTTTCCTTGCCAATATCTCTCTTTTGCAAAGAGCTGCGCATGGGAAAATTAAGGGCTATGTCGTGTAGATGATGGCCTAACAGGAGGCTTTAAAATTTTCTTTCTAGTGTCCTTCGTTTGGGAGAAAAATGCAATGGTACAAGACAGCTTTTCCTTGCCAATATCTCTCTTTTGCAAAGAGCTGCGCATTGGAAAATTCAGGGCTATTTCGTGTAGATGATGGCCTAACAGGAGGCTTTAAAATTTTCTTTCTAGTGTCCTTCGTTTGGGAGAAAAAGGCAAAGATACAAGACAGCTTTTCCTTGCCAATATCTCTCTTTTGCAAAGAGCTACGCATTGGAAAATTCAGGGCTATGTCGTGTAGATGATGGCCTAACAGGAGGCTTTAAAATTTTCTTTCTAGTGTCCTTCGTTTGGGAGAAAAAGGCAAAGGTACAAGACAGCTTTTCCTTGCCAATATCTCTCTTTTGCAAAGAGCTACGCATTGGAAAATTCAGGGCTATGTCGTGTAGATGATGGCCTAACAGGAGGCTTTAAAATTTTCTTTCTAGTGACCTTTGTTTGGGAGAAAAATGCAATGGTACAAGACAGCTTTTCCTTGCCAATATCTCTCTTTTGCAAAGAGCTACGCATTGGAAAATTCAGGGCTATGTCGTGTAGACGATGGCCTAACAGGAGGCTTTAAAATTTTCTTTCTAGTGACCTTCGTTTGGGAGAAAAATGCAAAGGTACAAGACAGCTTTTCCTTGCCAATATCTCTCTTTTGCAAAGAGCTACGCATTGGAAAATTCAGGGCTATGTCGTGTAGATGATGGCCTAACAGGAGGCTTTAAAATTTTCTTTCTAGTGTCCTTCGTTTGGGAGAAAAATGCAAAGGTACAAGACAGCTTTTCCTTGCCAATATCTCTCTTTTGCAAAGAGCTACGCATTGGAAAATTCAGGGCTATGTCGTGTAGATGATGGCCTAACAGGAGGCTTTAAAATTTTAATTCTAGTGTCCTTCGTTTGGGAGAAAAATGCAAAGGTACAAGACAGCTTTTCCTTGCCAATATCTCTCTTTTGCAAAGAGCTACGCATTGGAAAATTCAGGGCTATGTCGTGTAGATGATGGCCTAACAGGAGGCTTTAAAATTTTAATTCTAGTGTCCTTCGTTTGGGAGAAAAATGCAAAGGTACAAGACAGCTTTTCCTTGCCAATATCTCTCTTTTGCAAAGAGCTACGCATTGGAAAATGCAGGGCTATGTCGTGTAGATGATGGCCTAACAGGAGGCTTTAAAATTTTCTTTCTAGTGACCTTTGTTTGGGAGAAAAATGCAATGGTACAAGACAGCTTTTCCTTGCCAATATCTCTCTTTTGCAAAGAGCTACGCATTGGAAAATTCAGGGCTATGTCGTGTAGACGATGGCCTAACAGGAGGCTTTAAAATTTTAATTCTAGTGTCCTTCGTTTGGGAGAAAAATGCAAAGGTACAAGACAGCTTTTCCTTGCCAATATCTCTCTTTTGCAAAGAGCTGCGCATGGGAAAATTCAGGGCTATGTCGTGTAGATGATGGCCTAACAGTAGGCTTTAAAATTTTCTTTCTAGTGTCCTTCGTTTGGGAGAAAAATGCAATGGTACAAGACAGCTTTTCCTTGCCAATATCTCTCTTTTGCAAAGAGCTGCGCATTGGAAAATTCAGGGCTATGTCGTGTGGATGATGGCCTAACAGGAGGCTTTAAAATTTTCTTTCTAGTGTCCTTCGTTTGGGAGAAAAATGCAATGGTACAAGACTGCTTTTCCTTGCCAATATCTCTCTTTTGCAAAGAGCTGCGCATTGGAAAATTCAGGGCTATTTCGTGTAGATGATGGCCTAACAGGAGGCTTTAAAATTTTCTTTCTAGTGTCCTTCGTTTGGGAGAAAAATGCAAAGGTACAAGACAGCTTTTCCTTGCCAATATCTCTCTTTTGCAAAGAGCTACGCATTGGAAAATTCAGGGCTATGTCGTGTAGATGATGGCCTAACAGGAGGCTTTAAAATTTTAATTCTAGTGTCCTTCGTTTGGGAGAAAAATGCAAAGGTACAAGACAGCTTTTCCTTGCCAATATCTCTCTTTTGCAAAGAGCTGCGCATGGGAAAATTAAGGGCTATGTCGTGTAGATGATGGCCTAACAGGAGGCTTTAAAATTTTCTTTCTAGTGTCCTTCGTTTGGGAGAAAAATGCAATGGTACAAGACAGCTTTTCCTTGCCAATATCTCTCTTTTGCAAAGAGCTGCGCATTGGAAAATTCAGGGCTATTTCGTGTAGATGATGGCCTAACAGGAGGCTTTAAAATTTTCTTTCTAGTGTCCTTCGTTTGGGAGAAAAAGGCAAAGGTACAAGACAGCTTTTCCTTGCCAATATCTCTCTTTTGCAAAGAGCTACGCATTGGAAAATTCAGGGCTATGTCGTGTAGATGATGGCCTAACAGGAGGCTTTAAAATTTTCTTTCTAGTGTCCTTCGTTTGGGAGAAAAAGGCAAAGGTACAAGACAGCTTTTCCTTGCCAATATCTCTCTTTTGCAAAGAGCTACGCATTGGAAAATTCAGGGCTATGTCGTGTAGATGATGGCCTAACAGGAGGCTTTAAAATTTTCTTTCTAGTGACCTTTGTTTGGGAGAAAAATGCAATGGTACAAGACAGCTTTTCCTTGCCAATATCTCTCTTTTGCAAAGAGCTACGCATTGGAAAATTCAGGGCTATGTCGTGTAGACGATGGCCTAACAGGAGGCTTTAAAATTTTCTTTCTAGTGACCTTCGTTTGGGAGAAAAATGCAAAGGTACAAGACAGCTTTTCCTTGCCAATATCTCTCTTTTGCAAAGAGCTACGCATTGGAAAATTCAGGGCTATGTCGTGTAGATGATGGCCTAACAGGAGGCTTTAAAATTTTCTTTCTAGTGTCCTTCGTTTGGGAGAAAAATGCAAAGGTACAAGACAGCTTTTCCTTGCCAATATCTCTCTTTTGCAAAGAGCTACGCATTGGAAAATTCAGGGCTATGTCGTGTAGATGATGGCCTAACAGGAGGCTTTAAAATTTTAATTCTAGTGTCCTTCGTTTGGGAGAAAAATGCAAAGGTACAAGACAGCTTTTCCTTGCCAATATCTCTCTTTTGCAAAGAGCTACGCATTGGAAAATTCAGGGCTATGTCGTGTAGATGATGGCCTAACAGGAGGCTTTAAAATTTTAATTCTAGTGTCCTTCGTTTGGGAGAAAAATGCAAAGGTACAAGACAGCTTTTCCTTGCCAATATCTCTCTTTTGCAAAGAGCTGCGCATGGGAAAATTCAGGGCTATGTCGTGTAGATGATGGCCTAACAGGAGGCTTTAAAATTTTCTTTCTAGTGTCCTTCGTTTGGGAGAAAAATGCAATGGTACAAGACAGCTTTTCCTTGCCAATATCTCTCTTTTGCAAAGAGCTGCGCATTGGAAAATTCAGGGCTATTTCGTGTAGATGATGGCCTAACAGGAGGCTTTAAAATTTTCTTTCTAGTGTCCTTCGTTTGGGAGAAAAATGCAATGGTACAAGACAGCTTTTCCTTGCCAATATCTCTCTTTTGCAAAGAGCTGCGCATTGGAAAATTCAGGGCTATGTCGTGTAGATGATGGCCTAATAGGAGGCTTTAAAATTTTCTTTCTAGTGTCCTTCGTTTGGGAGAAAAATGCAAAGGTACAAGACAGCTTTTCCTTGCCAATATCTCTCTTTTGCAAAGAGCTACGCATTGGAAAATTCAGGGCTATGTCGTGTAGATGATGGCCTAACAGGAGGCTTTAAAATTTTCTTTCTAGTGACCTTCGTTTGGGAGAAAAATGCAAAGGTACAAGACAGCTTTTCCTTGCCAATATCTCTATTTTGCAAAGAGCTACGCATTGGAAAATTAAGGGCTATGTCGTGTAGATGATGGCCTAACAGGAGGCTTTAAAATTTTCTTTCTAGTGTCCTTCGTTTGGGAGAAAAATGCAAAGGTACAAGACAGCTTTTCCTTGCCAATATCTCTCTTTTGCAAAGAGCTACGCATTGGAAAATTCAGGGCTATGTCGTGTAGATGATGGCCTAACAGGAGGCTTTAAAATTTTAATTCTAGTGTCCTTCGTTTGGGAGAAAAATGCAAAGGTACAAGACAGCTTTTCCTTGCCAATATCTCTCTTTTGCAAAGAGCTACGCATTGGAAAATTCAGGGCTATGTCGTGTAGATGATGGCCTAACAGGAGGCTTTAAAATTTTCTTTCTAGTGTCCTTCGTTTGGGAGAAAAATGCAAAGGTACAAGACAGCTTTTCCTTGCCAATATCTCTCTTTTGCAAAGAGCTACGCATTGGAAAATTCAGGGCTATGTCGTGTAGATGATGGCCTAACAGGAGGCTTTAAAATTTTCTTTCTAGTGACCTTCGTTTGGGAGAAAAATGCAAAGGTACAAGACAGCTTTTCCTTGCCAATATCTCTCTTTTGCAAAGAGCTGCGCATTGGAAAATGCAGGGCTATGTCGTGTAGATGATGGCCTAACAGGAGGCTTTAAAATTTTCTTTCTAGTGTCCTTCGTTTGGGAGAAAAATGCAAAGGTACAAGACAGCTTTTCCTTGCCAATATCTCTCTTTTGCAAAGAGCTGCGCATTGGAAAATTCAGGGCTATGTCGTGTAGATGATGGCCTAACAGGAGGCTTTAAAATTTTCTTTCTAGTGTCCTTCGTTTGGGAGAAAAATGCAATGGTACAAGACAGCTTTTCCTTGCCAATATCTCTCTTTTGCAAAGAGCTGCGCATTGGAAAATTCAGGGCTATTTCGTGTAGATGATGGCCTAACAGGAGGCTTTAAAATTTTCTTTCTAGTGTCCTTCGTTTGGGAGAAAAATGCAAAGGTACAAGACAGCTTTTCCTTGCCAATATCTCTCTTTTGCAAAGAGCTACGCATTGGAAAATTCAGGGCTATGTCGTGTAGACGATGGCCTAACAGGAGGCTTTAAAATTTTCTTTCTAGTGACCTTCGTTTGGGAGAAAAATGCAAAGGTACAAGACAGCTTTTCCTTGCCAATATCTCTCTTTTGCAAAGAGCTGCGCATTGGAAAATTCAGGGCTATGTCGTGTAGATGATGGCCTAACAGGTGGCTTTAAAATTTTCTTTCTAGTGTCCTTCGTTTGGGAGAAAAATGCAATGGTACAAGACAGCTTTTCCTTGCCAATATCTCTCTTTTGCAAAGAGCTACGCATTGGAAAATTCAGGGCTATGTCGTGTAGATGATGGCCTAACAGGAGGCTTTAAAATTTTCTTTCTAGTGACCTTCGTTTGGGAGAAAAATGCAAAGGTACAAGACAGCTTTTCCTTGCCAATATCTCTCTTTTGCAAAGAGCTACGCATTGGAAAATTCAGGGCTATGTCGTGTAGATGATGGCCTAACAGGAGGCTTTAAAATTTTCTTTCTAGTGACCTTCGTTTGGGAGAAAAATGCAAAGGTACAAGACAGCTTTTCCTTGCCAATATCTCTCTTTTGCAAAGAGCTACGCATTGGAAAATTCAGGGCTATGTCGTGTAGATGATGGCCTAACAGGAGGCTTTAAAATTTTCTTTCTAGTGACCTTCGTTTGGGAGAAAAATGCAAAGGTACAAGACAGCTTTTCCTTGCCAATATCTCTCTTTTGCAAAGAGCTGCGCATTGGAAAATTCAGGGCTATGTCGTGTGGATGATGGCCTAACAGGAGGCTTTAAAATTTTCTTTCTAGTGTCCTTCGTTTGGGAGAAAAATGCAATGGTACAAGACTGCTTTTCCTTGCCAATATCTCTCTTTTGCAAAGAGCTGCGCATTGGAAAATTCAGGGCTATTTCGTGTAGATGATGGCCTAACAGGAGGCTTTAAAATTTTCTTTCTAGTGTCCTTCGTTTGGGAGAAAAATGCAAAGGTACAAGACAGCTTTTCCTTGCCAATATCTCTCTTTTGCAAAGAGCTACGCATTGGAAAATTCAGGGCTATGTCGTGTAGATGATGGCCTAACAGGAGGCTTTAAAATTTTAATTCTAGTGTCCTTCGTTTGGGAGAAAAATGCAAAGGTACAAGACAGCTTTTCCTTGCCAATATCTCTCTTTTGCAAAGAGCTGCGCATGGGAAAATTAAGGGCTATGTCGTGTAGATGATGGCCTAACAGGAGGCTTTAAAATTTTCTTTCTAGTGTCCTTCGTTTGGGAGAAAAATGCAATGGTACAAGACAGCTTTTCCTTGCCAATATCTCTCTTTTGCAAAGAGCTGCGCATTGGAAAATTCAGGGCTATTTCGTGTAGATGATGGCCTAACAGGAGGCTTTAAAATTTTCTTTCTAGTGTCCTTCGTTTGGGAGAAAAAGGCAAAGGTACAAGACAGCTTTTCCTTGCCAATATCTCTCTTTTGCAAAGAGCTACGCATTGGAAAATTCAGGGCTATGTCGTGTAGATGATGGCCTAACAGGAGGCTTTAAAATTTTCTTTCTAGTGACCTTCGTTTGGGAGAAAAATGCAATGGTACAAGACAGCTTTTCCTTGCCAATATCTCTCTTTTGCAAAGAGCTGCACATTGGAAAATTCAGGGCTATTTCGTGTAGATGATGGCCTAACAGGAGGCTTTAAAATTTTCTTTCTAGTGACCTTCGTTTGGGAGAAAAATGCAAAGGTACAAGACAGCTTTTCCTTGCCAATATCTCTCTTTTGCAAAGAGCTGCACATTGGAAAATTCAGGGCTATGTCGTGTAGATGATGGCCTAACAGGAGGCTTTAAAATTTTAATTCTAGTGTCCTTCGTTTGGGAGAAAAATGCAAAGGTACAAGACAGCTTTTCCTTGCCAATATCTCTATTTTGCAAAGAGCTACGCATTGGAAAATTAAGGGCTATGTCGTGTAGATGATGGCCTAACAGGAGGCTTTAAAATTTTCTTTCTAGTGACCTTCGTTTGGGAGAAAAATGCAATGGTACAAGACAGCTTTTCCTTGTCAATATCTCTCTTTTGCAAAGAGCTGCGCATTGGAAAATTCAGGGCTATGTCGTGTAGATGATGGCCTAACAGGAGGCTTTAAAATTTTCTTTCTAGTGTCCTTCGTTTGGGAGAAAAATGCAAAGGTACAAGACAGCTTTTCCTTGCCAATATCTCTCTTTTGCAAAGAGCTGCGCATTGGAAAATTCAGGGCTATGTCGTGTGGATGATGGCCTAACAGGAGGCTTTAAAATTTTCTTTCTAGTGTCCTTCGTTTGGGAGAAAAATGCAATGGTACAAGACAGCTTTTCCTTGCCAATATCTCTCTTTTGCAAAGAGCTGCGCATAGGAAAATTAAGGGCTATGTCGTGTAGATGATGGCCTAACAGGAGGCTTTAAAATTTTCTTTCTAGTGACCTTCGTTTGGGAGAAAAATGTAAAGGTACAAGACAGCTTTTCCTTGCCAATATCTCTCTTTTGCAAAGAGCTGCGCATTGGAAAATTCAGGGCTATGTCGTGTAGATGATGGCCTAACAGGTGGCTTTAAAATTTTCTTTCTAGTGTCCTTCGTTTGGGAGAAAAATGCAATGGTACAAGACATCTTTTCCTTGCCAATATCTCTCTTTTGCAAAGAGCTACGCATTGGAAAATTCAGGGCTATGTCGTGTAGATGATGGCCTAACAGGAGGCTTTAAAATTTTCTTTCTAGTGACCTTCGTTTGGGAGAAAAATGCAAAGGTACAAGACAGCTTTTCCTTGCCAATATCTCTCTTTTGCAAAGAGCTACGCATTGGAAAATTCAGGGCTATGTCGTGTAGATGATGGCCTAACAGGAGGCTTTAAAATTTTCTTTCTAGTGACCTTCGTTTGGGAGAAAAATGCAAAGGTACAAGACAGCTTTTCCTTGCCAATATCTCTCTTTTGCAAAGAGCTACGCATTGGAAAATTCAGGGCTATGTCGTGTAGATGATGGCCTAACAGGAGGCTTTAAAATTTTCTTTCTAGTGACCTTCGTTTGGGAGAAAAATGCAAAGGTACAAGACAGCTTTTCCTTGCCAATATCTCTCTTTTGCAAAGAGCTGCGCATTGGAAAATTCAGGGCTATGTAGTGTGGATGATGGCCTAACAGGAGGCTTTAAAATTTTCTTTCTAGTGTCCTTCATTTGGGAGAAAAATGCAATGGTACAAGACAGCTTTTCCTTGCCAATATCTCTCTTTTGCAAAGAGCTGCGCATTGGAAAATTCAGGGCTATTTCGTGTAGATGATGGCCTAACAGGAGGCTTTAAAATTTTAATTCTAGTGTCCTTCGTTTGGGAGAAAAATGCAAAGGTACAAGACAGCTTTTCCTTGCCAATATCTCTCTTTTGCAAAGAGCTACGCATTGGAAAATTCAGGGCTATGTCGTGTAGATGATGGCCTAACAGGAGGCTTTAAAATTTTAATTCTAGTGTCCTTCGTTTGGGAGAAAAATGCAAAGGTACAAGACAGCTTTTCCTTGCCAATATCTCTCTTTTGCAAAGAGCAGCGCATTAGAAAATTCAGGGCTATGTCGTGTAGATGATGGCCTAACAGGAGGCTTTAAAATTTTCTTTCTAGTGTCCTTCGTTTGGGAGAAAAATGCAAAGGTACAAGACAGCTTTTCCTTGCCAATATCTCTATTTTGCAAAGAGCTACGCATTTGAAAATTAAGGGCTATGTCGTGTAGATGATGGCCTAACAGGAGGCTTTAAAATTTTCTTTCTAGTGACCTTCGTTTGGGAGAAAAATGCAAAGGTACAAGACAGCTTTTCCCTGCCAATATCTCTCTTTTGCAAAGAGCTGCGTATTGGAAAATTCAGGGCTATGTCGTGTAGATGATGGCCTAACAGGAGGCTTTAAAATTTTCTTTCTAGTGACCTTCGTTTGGGAGAAAAATGCAAAGGTACAAGACAGCTTTTCCTTGCCAATATCTCTATTTTGCAAAGAGCTACGCATTGGAAAATTAAGGGCTATGTCGTGTAGATGATGGCCTAACAGGAGGCTTTAAAATTTTCTTTCTAGTGTCCTTCGTTTGGAGAAAAATGCAATGGTACAAGACTGCTTTTCCTTGCCAATATCTCTCTTTTGCAAAGAGCTGCGCATTGGAAAATTCAGGGCTATTTCGTGTAGATGATGGCCTAACAGGAGGCTTTAAAATTTTCTTTCTAGTGTCCTTCGTTTGGGAGAAAAATGCAAAGGTACAAGACAGCTTTTCCTTGCCAATATCTCTCTTTTGCAAAGAGCTACGCATTGGAAAATTCAGGGCTATGTCGTGTAGATGATGGCCTAACAGGAGGCTTTAAAATTTTAATTCTAGTGTCCTTCGTTTGGGAGAAAAATGCAAAGGTACAAGACAGCTTTTCCTTGCCAATATCTCTCTTTTGCAAAGAGCTGCGCATGGGAAAATTAAGGGCTATGTCGTGTAGATGATGGCCTAACAGGAGGCTTTAAAATTTTCTTTCTAGTGTCCTTCGTTTGGGAGAAAAATGCAATGGTACAAGACAGCTTTTCCTTGCCAATATCTCTCTTTTGCAAAGAGCTGCGCATTGGAAAATTCAGGGCTATTTCGTGTAGATGATGGCCTAACAGGAGGCTTTAAAATTTTCTTTCTAGTGTCCTTCGTTTGGGAGAAAAGGCAAAGGTACAAGACAGCTTTTCCTTGCCAATATCTCTCTTTTGCAAAGAGCTACGCATTGGAAAATTCAGGGCTATGTCGTGTAGATGATGGCCTAACAGGAGGCTTAAAATTTTCTTTCTAGTGACCTTCGTTTGGGAGAAAAATGCAAAGGTACAAGACAGCTTTTCTTGCCAATATCTCTCTTTTGCAAAGAGCTGCGTGCGCATTGGAAAATTCAGGGCTATGTAGTGTGGATGATGGCCTAACAGGAGGCTTTAAAATTTTCTTTCTAGTGTCCTTCATTTGGGAGAAAAATGCAATGGTACAAGACAGCTTTTCCTTGCCAATATCTCTCTTTTGCAAAGAGCTGCGCATTGGAAAATTCAGGGCTATTTCGTGTAGATGATGGCCTAACAGGAGGCTTTAAAATTTTAATTCTAGTGTCCTTCGTTTGGGAGAAAAATGCAAAGGTACAAGACAGCTTTTCCTTGCCAATATCTCTCTTTTGCAAAGAGCTACGCATTGGAAAATTCAGGGCTATGTCGTGTAGATGATGGCCTAACAGGAGGCTTTAAAATTTTAATTCTAGTGTCCTTCGTTTGGGAGAAAAATGCAAAGGTACAAGACAGCTTTTCCTTGCCAATATCTCTCTTTTGCAAAGAGCAGCGCATTAGAAAATTCAGGGCTATGTCGTGTAGATGATGGCCTAACAGGAGGCTTTAAAATTTTCTTTCTAGTGTCCTTCGTTTGGGAGAAAAATGCAAAGGTACAAGACAGCTTTTCCTTGCCAATATCTCTATTTTGCAAAGAGCTACGCATTTGAAAATTAAGGGCTATGTCGTGTAGATGATGGCCTAACAGGAGGCTTTAAAATTTTCTTTCTAGTGACCTTCGTTTGGGAGAAAAATGCAAAGGTACAAGACAGCTTTTCCCTGCCAATATCTCTCTTTTGCAAAGAGCTGCGTATTGGAAAATTCAGGGCTATGTCGTGTAGATGATGGCCTAACAGGAGGCTTTAAAATTTTCTTTCTAGTGACCTTCGTTTGGGAGAAAAATGCAAAGGTACAAGACAGCTTTTCCTTGCCAATATCTCTATTTTGCAAAGAGCTACGCATTGGAAAATTAAGGGCTATGTCGTGTAGATGATGGCCTAACAGGAGGCTTTAAAATTTTCTTTCTAGTGTCCTTCGTTTGGGAGAAAAATGCAAAGGTACAAGACAGCTTTTCCTTGCCAATATCTCTCTTTTGCAAAGAGCTACGCATTGGAAAATTCAGGGCTATGTCGTGTAGATGATGGCCTAACAGGAGGCTTTAAAATTTTAATTCTAGTGTCCTTCGTTTGGGAGAAAAATGCAAAGGTACAAGACAGCTTTTCCTTGCCAATATCTCTCTTTTGCAAAGAGCTACGCATTGGAAAATTCAGGGCTATGTCGTGTAGATGATGGCCTAACAGGAGGCTTTAAAATTTTAATTCTAGTGTCCTTCGTTTGGGAGAAAAATGCAAAGGTACAAGACAGCTTTTCCTTGCCAATATCTCTCTTTTGCAAAGAGCTGCGCATTGGAAAATGCAGGGCTATGTCGTGTAGATGATGGCCTAACAGGAGGCTTTAAAATTTTCTTTCTAGTGTCCTTCGTTTGGGAGAAAAATGCAAAGGTACAAGACAGCTTTTCCTTGCCAATATCTCTCTTTTGCAAAGAGCTGCGCATTGGAAAATTCAGGGCTATTTCGTGTAGATGATGGCCTAACAGGAGGCTTTAAAATTTTCTTTCTAGTGTCCTTCGTTTGGGAGAAAAATGCAAAGGTACAAGACAGCTTTTCCTTGCCAATATCTCTCTTTTGCAAAGAGCTACGCATTGGAAAATTCAGGGCTATGTCGTGTAGACGATGGCCTAACAGGAGGCTTTAAAATTTTCTTTCTAGTGACCTTCGTTTGGGAGAAAAATGCAAAGGTACAAGACAGCTTTTCCTTGCCAATATCTCTCTTTTGCAAAGAGCTGCGCATAGGAAAATTAAGGGCTATGTCGTGTAGATGATGGCCTAACAGGAGGCTTTAAAATTTTCTTTCTAGTGACCTTCGTTTGGGAGAAAAATGTAAAGGTACAAGACAGCTTTTCCTTGCCAATATCTCTCTTTTGCAAAGAGCTGCGCATTGGAAAATTCAGGGCTATGTCGTGTAGATGATGGCCTAACAGGTGGCTTTAAAATTTTCTTTCTAGTGTCCTTCGTTTGGGAGAAAAATGCAATGGTACAAGACAGCTTTTCCTTGCCAATATCTCTCTTTTGCAAAGAGCTACGCATTGGAAAATTCAGGGCTATGTCGTGTAGATGATGGCCTAACAGGAGGCTTTAAAATTTTCTTTCTAGTGACCTTCGTTTGGGAGAAAAATGCAAAGGTACAAGACAGCTTTTCCTTGCCAATATCTCTCTTTTGCAAAGAGCTACGCATTGGAAAATTCAGGGCTATGTCGTGTAGATGATGGCCTAACAGGAGGCTTTAAAATTTTCTTTCTAGTGACCTTCGTTTGGGAGAAAAATGCAAAGGTACAAGACAGCTTTTCCTTGCCAATATCTCTCTTTTGCAATGAGCTACGCATTGGAAAATTCAGGGCTATGTCGTGTAGATGATGGCCTAACAGAAGGCTTTAAAATTTTCTTTCTAGTGACCTTCGTTTGGGAGAAAAATGCAAAGGTACAAGACAGCTTTTCCTTGCCAATATCTCTCTTTTGCAAAGAGCTGCGCATTGGAAAATTCAGGGCTATGTCGTGTGGATGATGGCCTAACAGGAGGCTTTAAAATTTTCTTTCTAGTGTCCTTCGTTTGGGAGAAAAATGCAATGGTACAAGACAGCTTTTCCTTGCCAATATCTCTCTTTTGCAAAGAGCTGCGCATTGGAAAATTCAGGGCTATTTCGTGTAGATGATGGCCTAACAGGAGGCTTTAAAATTTTCTTTCTAGTGTCCTTCGTTTGGGAGAAAAATGCAAAGGTACAAGACAGCTTTTCCTTGCCAATATCTCTCTTTTGCAAAGAGCTACGCATTGGAAAATTCAGGGCTATGTCGTGTAGATGATGGCCTAACAGGAGGCTTTAAAATTTTAATTCTAGTGTCCTTCGTTTGGGAGAAAAATGCAAAGGTACAAGACAGCTTTTCCTTGCCAATATCTCTCTTTTGCAAAGAGCTGCGCATTGGAAAATTCAGGGCTATGTCGTGTAGATGATGGCCTAACAGGAGGCTTTAAAATTTTCTTTCTAGTGTCCTTCGTTTGGGAGAAAAATGCAATGGTACAAGACAGCTTTTCCTTGCCAATATCTCTCTTTTGCAAAGAGCTGCGCATTGGAAAATTCAGGGCTATTTCGTGTAGATGATGGCCTAACAGGAGGCTTTAAAATTTTCTTTCTAGTGTCCTTCGTTTGGGAGAAAAATGCAAAGGTACAAGACAGCTTTTCCTTGCCAATATCTCTCTTTTGCAAAGAGCTACGCATTGGAAAATTCAGGGCTATGTCGTGTAGATGATGGCCTAACAGGAGGCTTTAAAATTTTCTTTCTAGTGACCTTCGTTTGGGAGAAAAATGCAAAGGTACAAGACAGCTTTTCCTTGCCAATATCTCTATTTTGCAAAGAGCTACGCATTGGAAAATTAAGGGCTATGTCGTGTAGATGATGGCCTAACAGGAGGCTTTAAAATTTTCTTTCTAGTGTCCTTCGTTTGGGAGAAAAATGCAAAGGTACAAGACAGCTTTTCCTTGCCAATATCTCTCTTTTGCAAAGAGCTACGCATTGGAAAATTCAGGGCTATGTCGTGTAGATGATGGCCTAACAGGAGGCTTTAAAATTTTAATTCTAGTGTCCTTCGTTTGGGAGAAAAATGCAAAGGTACAAGACAGCTTTTCCTTGCCAATATCTCTCTTTTGCAAAGAGCTACGCATTGGAAAATTCAGGGCTATGTCGTGTAGATGATGGCCTAACAGGAGGCTTTAAAATTTTAATTCTAGTGTCCTTCGTTTGGGAGAAAAATGCAAAGGTACAAGACAGCTTTTCCTTGCCAATATCTCTCTTTTGCAAAGAGCTGCGCATTGGAAAATGCAGGGCTATGTCGTGTAGATGATGGCCTAACAGGAGGCTTTAAAATTTTCTTTCTAGTGTCCTTCGTTTGGGAGAAAAATGCAAAGGTACAAGACAGCTTTTCCTTGCCAATATCTCTCTTTTGCAAAGAGCTGCGCATTGGAAAATTCAGGGCTATTTCGTGTAGATGATGGCCTAACAGGAGGCTTTAAAATTTTCTTTCTAGTGTCCTTCGTTTGGGAGAAAAATGCAAAGGTACAAGACAGCTTTTCCTTGCCAATATCTCTCTTTTGCAAAGAGCTACGCATTGGAAAATTCAGGGCTATGTCGTGTAGACGATGGCCTAACAGGAGGCTTTAAAATTTTCTTTCTAGTGACCTTCGTTTGGGAGAAAAATGCAAAGGTACAAGACAGCTTTTCCTTGCCAATATCTCTCTTTTGCAAAGAGCTGCGCATAGGAAAATTAAGGGCTATGTCGTGTAGATGATGGCCTAACAGGAGGCTTTAAAATTTTCTTTCTAGTGACCTTCGTTTGGGAGAAAAATGTAAAGGTACAAGACAGCTTTTCCTTGCCAATATCTCTCTTTTGCAAAGAGCTGCGCATTGGAAAATTCAGGGCTATGTCGTGTAGATGATGGCCTAACAGGTGGCTTTAAAATTTTCTTTCTAGTGTCCTTCGTTTGGGAGAAAAATGCAATGGTACAAGACAGCTTTTCCTTGCCAATATCTCTCTTTTGCAAAGAGCTACGCATTGGAAAATTCAGGGCTATGTCGTGTAGATGATGGCCTAACAGGAGGCTTTAAAATTTTCTTTCTAGTGACCTTCGTTTGGGAGAAAAATGCAAAGGTACAAGACAGCTTTTCCTTGCCAATATCTCTCTTTTGCAAAGAGCTACGCATTGGAAAATTCAGGGCTATGTCGTGTAGATGATGGCCTAACAGGAGGCTTTAAAATTTTCTTTCTAGTGACCTTCGTTTGGGAGAAAAATGCAAAGGTACAAGACAGCTTTTCCTTGCCAATATCTCTCTTTTGCAATGAGCTACGCATTGGAAAATTCAGGGCTATGTCGTGTAGATGATGGCCTAACAGAAGGCTTTAAAATTTTCTTTCTAGTGACCTTCGTTTGGGAGAAAAATGCAAAGGTACAAGACAGCTTTTCCTTGCCAATATCTCTCTTTTGCAAAGAGCTGCGCATTGGAAAATTCAGGGCTATGTCGTGTGGATGATGGCCTAACAGGAGGCTTTAAAATTTTCTTTCTAGTGTCCTTCGTTTGGGAGAAAAATGCAATGGTACAAGACAGCTTTTCCTTGCCAATATCTCTCTTTTGCAAAGAGCTGCGCATTGGAAAATTCAGGGCTATTTCGTGTAGATGATGGCCTAACAGGAGGCTTTAAAATTTTCTTTCTAGTGTCCTTCGTTTGGGAGAAAAATGCAAAGGTACAAGACAGCTTTTCCTTGCCAATATCTCTCTTTGCAAAGAGCTACGCATTGGAAAATTCAGGGCTATGTCGTGTAGATGATGGCCTAACAGGAGGCTTTAAAATTTTAATTCTAGTGTCCTTCGTTTGGGAGAAAAATGCAAAGGTATAAGACAGCTTTTCCTTGCCAATATCTCTCTTTTGCAAAGAGCTGCGCATTGGAAAATTCAGGGCTATGTCGTGTAGATGATGGCCTAACAGGAGGCTTTAAAATTTTCTTTCTAGTGTCCTTCGTTTGGGAGAAAAATGCAATGGTACAAGACAGCTTTTCCTTGCCAATATCTCTCTTTTGCAAAGAGCTGCGCATTGGAAAATTCAGGGCTATTTCGTGTAGATGATGGCCTAACAGGAGGCTTTAAAATTTTCTTTCTAGTGTCCTTCGTTTGGGAGAAAAATGCAAAGGTACAAGACAGCTTTTCCTTGCCAATATCTCTCTTTTGCAAAGAGCTACGCATTGGAAAATTCAGGGCTATGTCGTGTAGATGATGGCCTAACAGGAGGCTTTAAAATTTTCTTTCTAGTGACCTTCGTTTGGGAGAAAAATGCAATGGTACAAGACAGCTTTTCCTTGCCAATATCTCTCTTTTGCAAAGAGCTGCGCATTGGAAAATTCAGGGCTATTTCGTGTAGATGATGGCCTAACAGGAGGCTTTAAAATTTTCTTTCTAGTGTCCATCGTTTGGGAGAAAAATGCAAAGGTACAAGACAGCTTTTCCTTGCCAATATCACTCTTTTGCAAAGAGCTGCGCATTGGAAAATTCAGGGCTATGTCGTGTAGATGATGGCCTAACAGGAGGCTTTAAAATTTTCTTTCTAGTGTCCTTCGTTTGGGAGAAAAATGCAATGGTACAAGACAGCTTTTCCTTGCCAATATCTCTCTTTTGCAAAGAGCTGCGCATTGGAAAATTCAGGGCTATTTCGTGTAGATGATGGCCTAACAGGAGGCTTTAAAATTTTCTTTCTAGTGTCCTTCGTTTGGGAGAAAAGTGCAAAGGTACAAGACAGCTTTTCCTTGCCAATATCTCTCTTTTGCAAAGAGCTACGCATTGGAAAATTCAGGGCTATGTCGTGTAGATGATGGCCTAACAGGAGGCTTTAAAATTTTCTTTCTAGTGACCTTCGTTTGGGAGAAAAATGCAATGGTACAAGACAGCATTTCCTTGCCAATATCTCTCTTTTGCAAAGAGCTGCGCATTGGAAAATTCAGGGCTATTTCGTGTAGATGATGGCCTAACAGGAGGCTTTAAAATTTTCTTTCTAGTGTCCTTCGTTTGGGAGAAAAGTGCAAAGGTACAAGACAGCTTTTCCTTGCCAATATCTCTCTTTTGCAAAGAGCTACGCATTGGAAAATTCAGGGCTATGTCGTGTAGATGATGGCCTAACAGGAGGCTTTAAAATTTTCTTTCTAGTGACCTTCGTTTGGGAGAAAAATGCTAAGGTACAAGACAGCTTTTCCTTGCCAATATCTCTCTTTTGCAAAGAGCTGCGCATTGGAAAATTCAGGGCTATGTCGTGTAGATGATGGCCTAACAGGAGGCTTTAAAATTTTAATTCTAGTGTCCTTCGTTTGGGAGAAAAATGCAAAGGTACAAGACAGCTTTTCCTTGCCAATATCTCTATTTTGCAAATAGCTACGCATTGGAAAATTAAGGGCTATGTCGTGTAGATGATGGCCTAACAGGAGGCTTTAAATTTTCTTTCTAGTGACCTTCGTTTGGGAGAAAAATGCAATGGTACAAGACAGCTTTTCCTTGCCAATATCTCTCTTTTGCAAAGAGCTGCGCATTGGAAAATTCAGGGCTATGTCGTGTAGATGATGGCCTAACAGGAGGCTTTAAAATTTTCTTTCTAGTGTCCTTCGTTTGGGAGAAAAATGCAAAGGTACAAGACAGCTTTTCCTTGCCAATATCTCTCTTTTGCAAAGAGCTGCGCATTGGAAAATTCAGGGCTATGTCGTGTAGATGATGGCCTAACAGGAGGCTTTAAAATTTTCTTTCTAGTGTCCTTCGTTTGGGAGAAAAATGCAATGGTACAAGACAGCTTTTCCTTGCCAATATCTCTCTTTTGCAAAGAGCTGCGCATTGGAAAATTCAGGGCTATTTCGTGTAGATGATGGCCTAACAGGAGGCTTTAAAATTTTCTTTCTAGTGTCCTTCGTTTGGGAGAAAAATGCAAAGGTACAAGACAGCTTTTCCTTGCCAATATCTCTCTTTTGCAAAGAGCTACGCATTGGAAAATTCAGGGCTATGTCGTGTAGACGATGGCCTAACAGGAGGCTTTAAAATTTTCTTTCTAGTGACCTTCGTTTGGGAGAAAAAGGCAAAGGTACAAGACAACTTTTCCTTGCCAATATCTCTCTTTTGCAAAGAGCTGCGCATAGGAAAATTAAGGGCTATGTCGTGTAGATGATGGCCTAACAGGAGGCTTTAAAATTTTCTTTCTAGTGACCTTCGTTTGGGAGAAAAATGTAAAGGTACAAGACAGCTTTTCCTTGCCAATATCTCTCTTTTGCAAAGAGCTGCGCATTGGAAAATTCAGGGCTATGTCGTGTAGATGATGGCCTAACAGGTGGCTTTAAAATTTTCTTTCTAGTGTCCTTCGTTTGGGAGAAAAATGCAATGGTACAAGACAGCTTTTCCTTGCCAATATCTCTCTTTTGCAAAGAGCTACGCATTGGAAAATTCAGGGCTATGTCGTGTAGATGATGGCCTAACAGGAGGCTTTAAAATTTTCTTTCTAGTGACCTTCGTTTGGGAGAAAAATGCAAAGGTACAAGACAGCTTTTCCTTGCCAATATCTCTCTTTTGCAAAGAGCTACGCATTGGAAAATTCAGGGCTATGTCGTGTAGATGATGGCCTAACAGGAGGCTTTAAAATTTTCTTTCTAGTGACCTTCGTTTGGGAGAAAAATGCAAAGGTACAAGACAGCTTTTCCTTGCCAATATCTCTCTTTTGCAAAGAGCTACGCATTGGAAAATTCAGGGCTATGTCGTGTAGATGATGGCCTAACAGGAGCTTTAAAATTTTCTTTCTAGTGACCTTCGTTTGGGAGAAAAATGCAAAGTTACAAGACAGCTTTTCCTTGCCAATATCTCTCTTTTGCAAAGAGCTGCGCATTGGAAAATTCAGGGCTATGTCGTGTGGATGATGGCCTAACAGGAGGCTTTAAAATTTTCTTTCTAGTGTCCTTCGTTTGGGAGAAAAATGCAATGGTACAAGACAGCTTTTCCTTGCCAATATCTCTCTTTTGCAAAGAGCTGCGCATAGGAAAATTAAGGGCTATGTCGTGTAGATGATGGCCTAACAGGAGGCTTTAAAATTTTCTTTCTAGTGACCTTCGTTTGGGAGAAAAATGTAAAGGTACAAGACAGCTTTTCCTTGCCAATATCTCTCTTTTGCAAAGAGCTGCGCATTGGAAAATTCAGGGCTATGTCGTGTAGATGATGGCCTAACAGGTGGCTTTAAAATTTTCTTTCTAGTGTCCTTCGTTTGGGAGAAAAATGCAATGGTACAAGACAGCTTTTCCTTGCCAATATCTCTCTTTTGCAAAGAGCTACGCATTGGAAAATTCAGGGCTATGTCGTGTAGATGATGGCCTAACAGGAGGCTTTAAAATTTTCTTTCTAGTGACCTTCGTTTGGGAGAAAAATGCAAAGGTACAAGACAGCTTTTCCTTGCCAATATCTCTCTTTTGCAAAGAGCTACGCATTGGAAAATTCAGGGCTATGTCGTGTAGATGATGGCCTAACAGGAGGCTTTAAAATTTTCTTTCTAGTGACCTTCGTTTGGGAGAAAAATGCAAAGGTACAAGACAGCTTTTCCTTGCCAATATCTCTCTTTTGCAAAGAGCTACGCATTGGAAAATTCAGGGCTATGTCGTGTAGATGATGGCCTAACAGGAGGCTTTAAAATTTTCTTTCTAGTGACCTTCGTTTGGGAGAAAAATGCAAAGGTACAAGACAGCTTTTCCTTGCCAATATCTCTCTTTTGCAAAGAGCTGCGCATTGGAAAATTCAGGGCTATTTCGTGTAGATGATGGCCTAACAGGAGGCTTTAAAATTTTCTCTCTAGTGTCCATCGTTTGGGAGAAAAATGCAAAGGTACAAGACAGCTTTTCCTTGCCAATATCACTCTTTTGCAAAGAGCTGCGCATTGGAAAATTCAGGGCTATGTCGTGTAGATGATGGCCTAACAGGAGGCTTTAAAATTTTCTTTCTAGTGTCCTTCGTTTGGGAGAAAAATGCAATGGTACAAGACAGCTTTTCCTTGCCAATATCTCTCTTTTGCAAAGAGCTGCGCATTGGAAAATTCAGGGCTATTTCGTGTAGATGATGGCCTAACAGGAGGCTTTAAAATTTTCTTTCTAGTGTCCTTCGTTTGGGAGAAAAGTGCAAAGGTACAAGACAGCTTTTCCTTGCCAATATCTCTCTTTTGCAAAGAGCTACGCATTGGAAAATTCAGGGCTATGTCGTGTAGATGATGGCCTAACAGGAGGCTTTAAAATTTTCTTTCTAGTGACCTTCGTTTGGGAGAAAAATGCAATGGTACAAGACAGCTTTTCCTTGCCAATATCTCTCTTTTGCAAAGAGCTGCGCATTGGAAAATTCAGGGCTATTTCGTGTAGATGATGGCCTAACAGGAGGCTTTAAAATTTTCTTTCTAGTGTCCTTCGTTTGGGAGAAAAGTGCAAAGGTACAAGACAGCTTTTCCTTGCCAATATCTCTCTTTTGCAAAGAGCTA
Organism: Pseudophryne corroboree; assembly: GCF_028390025.1. Classification (NCBI taxonomy): domain Eukaryota; kingdom Metazoa; phylum Chordata; class Amphibia; order Anura; family Myobatrachidae; genus Pseudophryne; species Pseudophryne corroboree. Next base: position 682 of record NW_026968071.1, on the reverse strand, counting down.
CGCATTGGAAAATTCAGGGCTATGTCGTGTAGATGATGGCCTAACAGGAGGCTTTAAAATTTTCTTTCTAGTGACCTTCGTTTGGGAGAAAAATGCTAAGGTACAAGACAGCTTTTCCTTGCCAATATCTCTCTTTTGCAAAGAGCTGCGCATTGGAAAATTCAGGGCTATGTCGTGTAGATGATGGCCTAACAGGAGGCTTTAAAATTTTAATTCTAGTGTCCTTCGTTTGGGAGAAAAATGCAAAGGTACAAGACAGCTTTTCCTTGCCAATATCTCTATTTTGCAAAGAGCTACGCATTGGAAAATTAAGGGCTATGTCGTGTAGATGATGGCCTAACAGGAGGCTTTAAAATTTTCTTTCTAGTGACCTTCGTTTGGGAGAAAAATGCAATGGTACAAGACAGCTTTTCCTTGCCAATATCTCTCTTTGCAAAGAGCTGCGCATTGGAAAATTCAGGGCTATGTCGTGTAGATGATGGCCTAACAGGAGGCTTTAAAATTTTCTTTCTAGTGTCCTTCGTTTGGGAGAAAAATGCAAAGGTACAAGACAGCTTTTCCTTGCCAATATCTCTCTTTTGCAAAGAGCTGCGCATTGGAAAATTCAGGGCTATGTCGTGTAGATGATGGCCTAACAGGAGGCTTTAAAATTTTCTTTCTAGTGTCCTTCGTTTGGGAGAAA